>NC_136967.1:22410673-22640673 GCF_032717465.1 Coenobita brevimanus
GGAAGGATAGGCATGAGAAAGAGCTCTGGGGAAATATTCACAAACATATTTACGACCACTTCCCTGTCGCAGGCAATAGTTATGTTTTGTAGGAAGAACAGACATGGTAAGATTCCATGCATACCTTATCTTGTCTTTCCTGCGAAAACAAATGTACTTACGGCAACGGAATGATCATAAGTTTGTATGTGAATCCAGGCCCACATGCCATAACAACAGAGCCCCCAAATTTAACCAATTCTTTCTTCGTCCATGGCCCACTCTTCCACAAAATTTCAATGAAATTTATTGAGAGCTTTTAGAGATATCGTGTGTACACACAAACAAAATTTCCTGAATCTGGACGATGATCTGGATGACCAGCATAATCTGAAGGATTGTTCCTTGGGCCATACCCTACCCATCAAAAAAAAAAAAAAAAAAAAAAAAAAAAGGAAAGCTGTTCATAACTTCTTGAGTAACTCTGCACGCCGGCAAAAACAACTTCCTTGGCGGAGGTAACAAATGAATCCGGTGAAATCTTTGACTCTACTGTTGGCAGACAGTGTACCTTATTGTTGTTTGTGGTGATCCTTTTTTATCAGGCTGGATACTGTTGGGTTATTGCCTTTGTTAAGAATGATAACAATGGTATGGTAACAGGTATCATGTGGTATATAATAAGCTTAGTGGTGTTGAAATTTAAATGTACAGGGAGTGCCTTACTTTTCTGAGCAATTACTATTATTCACCAACCCAGGGCATAGAATGACAGTTAAGATAATTTTATCAGTTATTTTCTTTTTTAAGGTAAGCTAATCATGATAGCTTTTGATAACAATGTTTTGGTAATGCAAACAACAGCAAACTTGAAATATCAACGCATTTTAAGCACTGAATGGTAATGCAACGTGCAAGTGTTACTTAACTATTTCTTATAGATTTATGAATGAGCGCGTCTTTATATAGCAATGCTTTAATTGTGATACAAACAAAGGCAAATTTTGCCTATTATCTCCTCTGTTATTGCATTCCAAACATTTTTGTCGGATATGAAAACATATACAGCCTAAAAGAATCAGGAGTATACAACCAGAATCCATCCTGACTCCATTCCCTTATGACGTAATAAATACCATTCTTGTAGCCCATACAGTGAGGTTTTGACATGAACATAATGTCGTGCTATTCTGAAATATAATAATGTATAATTTTGAACATAGTATACTTACAGTATTAACTCGTGAGCTTCATGGAGTTTTCGTCTCTGAGACGCACCTTATATATTCCATAGTATTTTTAACATCATTCCGAGAATCATACCGTGAACAAAACAGAAGTATCGACTGTAGTTCAATGCCTAATTAAGTAAATGTGTTACGTGGGTTTCTCATCTAGAGCGGCGATGACTGACTAACCGAGGAAGGTACGTTGGTAAAGATGCACCCTCGTGTATCTGTACAGATTTGATCGTGTAGTTACTTCATTTTAAGTGTGTCTAATTCTGTTATACATTGAGATGTTCACACTTATAATGCTGTAGTATCAAACGGAGGTAAAGATCTTTCAGTATTACGATGCCACATTGAATAGTATGTGCAAGAATAATCATCTTTCGTTGATAACGTCTTCCTCGCACAACTGGATATTAATTTCGGAGACTTTTTGTTCTCTCCCAAAGGAATGGTGTACCGTGTATAATCAGTTGCATAATAATCTAGTTTTTCTTGCTTTTTGGACACATTATTTAAATTATAGCATGGCGCTTTTTACACTGAGGATGTACACAAATTGTCAGAGCGGTTTTATGTCATATAAATCAGTTAGGAGACGGCATACATTTGCCATTTACTTGTCTTCCGTGAAAGACATTATCGAAGTTTATAATTATGTAATAATGGTTAAGGTATTTAAATTTCGCATAGACACCTACAGGACGTTAACTAGGCAGTGTGTCATGTGTCAGACACACTCATCTGTGGCAAGCAGGTCAGTCAGTTACGATGACACCATAAGAGAAGACACAGTACGAAGAGCTTTTTGTATACGTCCACTACTTGAGTAGAAGAAAACTTATAGCTACGTATCAGATAAAGCCATCTGAAAAAAATCTGATACTTTTTTTTTTTTTTTTTTTTTTTACCGCAAGGTTAATGAAACGGAAACTTTAGTGGAAAAAAGGAGCTGGTTGTCCAAGCATTGTCTGACGAAACTGCTGAATGTGCTTTCACGTCTCAGATCTTCACTGAAGCTCGGTTGTGGACTTAGTATAATTATACCACTCTTCTCACAATGGCTTTTCTTGTAGCGTCATTGTAACCGAAAGACATGCTTGGCACTGGTAACGGCGACTGTTATAAGTAACACATGACCTGTATTAATGGTTACGAGAGAGCTATGCGAAATTTAAATGCTTTTCTCTTGATTTCCAGAAATATTTGATAAATTATTTTTTACATATTTATTTAAAGAAGTAAACCGCTCATATAGTTTGTGCACAGTTAGAATTTTATAATGAAAAATGACTATATTCTTTTGCATTTTTGAAGTAAATCTCATTTTGCAGAGTTCCGTAGAATCACGGTATTGTCATTACCCTTACATGGCTATTAAAATGGGAAAAAGCCTTACAAAACTTAATGTGCCACACTGCACTGGTCAGATATTGAAGACCTAACAGAATGTCTCGACCTTACAATGCACTGTTTAATTTTAAAGATTACGTAGGTTGCAATTGGTGACTTCCACTGAAATAGCACAGACTCTTGATTCCGCTTACAAAGCGTCGTCAAAATGTTTCTTCATAATATACTCGTGATCTTGCCATCGTGGACCAGTATTATAATCAAGAAGCTCTTGGATACTCTCGTTACGATCAACAATGGATGTTGAAAGCACAGAGATACTCAAAATAATCGAGAGGTGATGAATGAATTTTCTGTTAGAATTAGTGAATTAGTGTAATAATATCACAATAGACTACATAAGACGGAAAAAACAGCCATGAATGTTAATGCAAGTTTTGCACTGTAAGGGTCACTGCGTTACGCCACTTATTGTGCTGTCGTCAATAAACGGGTGAGAAAATTAAACAACGTTGGAAAGATAGCACTGCTGACAATTGTTGTTTGCAGCTTAAGGGTCTTATGTGCACCATGATGAATATATCGAAATTTCTGTGGTGAACTATTGCAGTTTGAAAGAATACATCATACTATGTGAAAAGATCAAACGAAGACTCCCCCTTCCGTTCTGCACCCACTGTAGTTTACGAAGCGCTGACGAACCGTAGAAGTTCATGGTAAAGAAATGATTCCGTTTTCAGTGTAAAAAAAAATCCCAGCTTAAGCAGAGCCACAGATTTCTTAGTTCTTATTGACTTGGTGACGAAATTGCCACCATTTGCAGCCCACCCATCTCTCTCTCTCTCTCTCTCTCTCACACACACACACACACACACACACACACACACACACACACACACACACACACACACACACACACACACACACACACACACAACATAAAAGATGTCGAACAACGTGCAGTACTATGTACGATATTACTATACTAGTCTGAAAGGAAAGAAGTAAAAAAAATAATCAGTACCAGAACTACAAAGCATCTCTCGCTAATGCGCCTAGAAGTCTTCCCTACAATTCTAATGGCTAAAGTTGTTGACATACTTGCACTTGAACTGCTTGTGCTTGGTGAAGTTGAGCTGTTTGTGCTTGGTGAACTTGAACTGCTTGTGCTTGGTGAACTTGAGCTGCTTGTGCTTGGTGAACTTGAACTGCTTGTGCTTGGTGAACTTGAGCTGCTTGTGCTTGGTGAACTTGAGCTGCTTGTGCTTGGTGAACTTGAGCTGCTTGTGCTTGGTGAACTTGAGCTGCTTGGACTTGGTGAACCTGAGCTGCTTGTGCTTGGTGAACTTGAGCTGCTTGTGCTTGGTGAACTTGAGCTGCTTGTGCTTGGTGAACTTGAAATGCTTGTGCTTGATGAACCTGAGCTGCTTGTGCTTGGTGAACTTGAGCTGCTTGTACTTGGTGGACTTGAACTGCTTGGACTTGCTGAACCTGAGCTGCTTGTGCTTGGTGAAGAGCTGCTTGTGCTTGGTGAACTTGAGCTACTTGTGCTTGGTGAACTTGAGCTGCCTGTGCTTGATGAAATTGAGCTGCCTGTGCTTGGTGAAGTTGAGCTGCTTGTGCTTGGTGAAGTTGAGCTGCTTGTGCTTGGTGAACTTGAGCTGCTTGTACTTGGTGAACTTGAGCTGCTTGTGCTTGATGAACTTGAGCTGCTTGTGCTTGGTGAACTTGAGCTGCCTGTGCTTGGTGAACCTGAGCTGCTTGTGCTTGGTGAAGTTGAGCTGCCTGTACTTGGTGAACTTGAGCTACTTGTGCTTGGTGAAGTTGAGCTGCTTGAACTTGATGAACTTGGGCTGCTTGAACTTGATGAGCTAGAGCTGCTTGTGCTTGGTGAACTGAAGCTGCTTGAACTAGGAGAACTTGAACTGCAAGGACTAGGTTGGCGTGAGCTGGATGAGCTTGGTGAACCTGAGCTGCTTGAACTTAGTGAAATTGATGAAATACTTGAACCTAATGGGCTTGAGCTGCTTGAACTTGATAAACTTGAGCTACTCGTGCTTGGTGAGCTTGAACTAACTGAACTTGGTGAGCTTGAGCTGCTCGAACTTGGTGAACTTGGGTTGCTTGCACTTGGTGAGCTTGAGCTGCTTGTGCCTGGCGAAGTTGAGCTGCTTGTGCTTGGTGAACTTGAGCTACTTGTGCTTGGTGAAGCTGAGCTGCTTGTGCTTGGTGAACTTGAGCTGCTTGTGCTTGGTGAACTTGAGCTGCTTGTGCTTGGTGAACTTGAGCTGCTTGTGCTTGGTGAACTTGAGCTGCTTGTGCTTGGTGAACTTGAGCTACTTGTGCTTGGTGAACTTGAGCTGCTTGTGCTTGGTGAACTTGAGCTGTCTGTGCTTGGTGAACCTGAGCTGCTGCTGCTTGGTGAACTTAAGCTGCCTGTGCTTGGTGAACCTGAGCTGCTTATACTTGGTGAACTTGAGCTGCCTGTGCTTTGTGAACCTGAGCTGCTTGTGCTTAGTGAAGTTGAGCTGCTTGTATTTGGTGAACTTGGGATGCTTGAACTTGATGAGCTTGAGCTGCTTGTGCTTGGTGAACTGAAGCTGCTTGAACTAGGTGAACTTGAACTGCCAGGACTAGCTTGGCGGGAGCTGGATGAGCTTGGTGAACCTGAGCTGCTTGAACTTAGTGAAATTGATGAAATACTTGAGCCTAATGGGCTTGAGCTGCTTGAACTTGATAGACTTGAGCTACTTGTGCTTGGTGAGCTTGAACTAACTGAACTTGGTGAGCTTGAGCTGCTCGAACTTGGTGAACTTGGGTTGCTTGTACTTGGTGAGCTTGAGCTGCTTGCGCCTGGCGAAGTTGAGCTGCTTGTGCTTGGTGAAGTTGAGCTGCTTATACTTGGTGAACTTGAGCTACTTGTGCTTGGTGAAGTTGAGCTGCTTGAACTTGATGAGCTTGAGCTGCCTGTGCTTGGTGAAGCTGAGCTGCTTGAACTTGATGAACTTGGGCTGCTTGAGCTTGATGAGCTTGAGCTGCTTGTGCTTGATGAACTAGAGCTGTCTGTGCTTGGTGAACCTGAGCTGCTGCTGCTTGGTGAACTTAAGCTGCCTGTGCTTGGTGAACCTGAGCTGCTTATACTTGGTGAAGTTGAGCTGCCTGTGCTTTGTGAACCTGAGCTGCTTGTGCTTAGTGAAGTTGAGCTGCTTATACTTGGTGAACTTGGGCTGCTTGAACTTGATGAGCTTGAGCTGCTTGTGCTTGGTGAACTGAAGCTGCTTGAACTAGGTGAACTTGAACTGCCAGGACTAGGTTGGCGTGAGCTGGATGAGCTTGATGAACCTGAGCTGCTTGAACTTAGTGAAATTGATGAAATACTTGAACCTAATGGGCTTGAGCTGCTTGAACTTGATAGACTTGAGCTACTTGTGCTTGGTGAGCTTGAACTAACTGAACTTGGTGAGCTTGAACTAATTGAACTTGGTGAGCTTGAACTAACTGAACTTGGTGAGCTTGAGCTGCTCGAACTTGGTGAACTTGGGTTGCTTGCACTTGGTGAGCTTGAGCTGCTTGCGCCTGGCGAAGTTGAGCTGCTTGTGCTTGGTGAACTTGAACTGCTTGTGCTTGGTGAACTTGAGCTGCTTGTGCTTGGTGAAGCTGAGCTGCTTGTGCTTGGTGAACTTGAGCTGCTTGTGCTTGGTGAACTTGAACTGCTTGTGCTTGGTGAACTTAAGCTGCCTGTGCTTGGTGAACCTGAGCTGCTTGTGCTTGGTGAACTTGAGCTTCCTGTGCTTGGCGAACCTGAGCTGCTTGTGCTTGGTGAAGTTGAGCTGCTTATACTTGGTGAACTTGAGCTACTTGTGCTTGATGAAGTTGAGCTGCTTGAACTTGATGAACTTGGGCTGCTTGAACTTGATGAGCTTGAGCTGCTTGTGCTTGGTGAAGTTGAGCTGCTTGAACTTGATGAACTTGGGCTGCTTGAGCTTGATGAGCTTGAGCTGCTTGTGCTTGGTGAACTGCAGCTGCTTGAACTAGGAAAACTTGAACTGCAAGGACTAGGTTGGCGTGAGCTGGATGAGCTTGGTGAACCTGAGCTGCTTGAACTTAGTGAAATTGATGAAATACTTGAACCTAATGGGCTTGTGCTGCTTGAACTTGATAAACTTGAGCTACTCGTGCTTGGTGAGCTTGAACTAAGCGAACTTGGTGAGCTTGAGCTGCTCGAACTTGGTGAACTTGGGTTGCTTGCACTTGGTGAGCTTGAGCTGCTTGTGCCTGGCGAAGTTGAGCTGCTTGTGCTTGGTGAACTTGAACTGCTTGTGCCTGGTGAACCTGAGCTGCTTGAACTTGATGAGCTTGAGCTGCTTGAACTTGGTGAACTTGAGATGCTTGAACTTGATGAACTTGAACTGCATGAACTTGGTGTACTAGAACTGCTTGTGCCTAGTGAACTTGAGCTGCTTGGACTTGGTGAGCTTAAACTGATTGTGCTTGGTGAACTTGAGCTGCTTAAACTTGGTGAACCTGAGCTACTTGTGCTTGGTGAACTTGAGCTGCTTGAACCTGGCGAATTAGAACTGCTTTTGCCTGATGAACTTAAGCTGCTTGAACTTGCATAACTTGAGATGCTTGAACTTGGTGAAACTGAGATGCTTGAACCTGGTGAACTTGAGCTGCTTGAACTTGGTGAACTTGAGCTGCCTGTGCTTGGTGAACCTGAACTGCATGAACTTAGTGCGTTTGAGCTGTTTGTGCTTGATGAAGTTGAGCGGCTTGAACCTGGTGAACTTGAGCTGCCTGTGCTTGGTGATCTTGAACTGCTTGAACTTGGTGGACTTGAACTGCATGTGCTTAGTGAGCTTGAGCTGCTTGTTCTTGGTGAACTGAAGCTGCTAGTGCTTGGTGAGCTTGAGCTGCTTAAGCCTAGTGAGCTTGAGCTGCTTGAACACTGTGAACTTAAGCTGCTTGAACTCAATGAAAATGATGAACTACTTGAACCTGATGGGACTGAGCCGCCTGAACTTGATGAAACTGAACTACTCGTGCTTGGTGAGCTTGAGCTAACTGAACTTTGTGAGCTTGAGCTTCTCGAACTTGGTGAACTTGGGTTGCTTGAGCTTGGTGGGCTTGAGCTGCTTGTGCCTGGCGAAACTGAGCTGCTTAAACTTGATGTACTTGAACTGCTTGTGCTTGGTGAACTTGAACTGCTTGAACTTGGTGAATTTGAACTGCTTGTGCCTGGTGAACCTGAGCTTCTTGAACTTGGTAAACTTGAGCTACTTGAACTTGGTGAACTTGAACTACTTGAACAAGGTGAACTTGAGATATAGGAACTTAGTGAGCTTGAACTGCTTGTGCTTGGTGAGTTTGAACTGATTGAACTTGAACTCAAACTACTTATGCTTGTTGAACCTGAACTACTTATGCTTGGTGAACTTGAACTACTTGAACTTGAACTTGAGCTACTTACTCTTGGTGAACCTGAACTACTTATGCTTGGTGAACTTGAACCGCTTGAACTTGAGCTACTTAGGCTTGGTGAACCTGAAGTGCTTGAACTTGAACTTAAGCTACTTATGCTTGGTGAACCAGAACTACTTATGCTTAATGAACTTGAACTTGAGCTACTTATGCTTGGTAAACCTGAACTACTTATGCATGGTGAACCTGAACTGCTTGAACTTGAGCTACTAATGCTTGGTGAACCTGAACTACTTATGCTTGGTGAACTTGAGCTACTTATGCTTGGTGAACTTGAGCTACTTATGCTTGGTGACCTTGAACCGCTTGAACTTGAGCTACTTAGGCTTGGTGAACCTGAAGTGCTTGAACTTGAACTTAAGCTACTTATGCTTGGTGAACCAGAACTTGAGCTACTTATGCATGGTAAACCTGAACTATTTATGCTTAGTGAACTTGAACTTGAGCTACTTATGCTTGGTGAACTTGAGCTACTTATGCTTGGGGAATTTGAGCTACTTATGCTTGGTGAACCTGAAATGCTGGAACTTGATGATATATAAATACTTGAACATGAACTACAAGAACTCGAGGACACTGAGCTGCTTGCACTTGGTGAACTTGAGCTGCTTGAACTTGGCGAACTTGAGCTGCTGGTGCTTGATGAACTTGAACTGCTTGATACTGGTGAACTTGATAAGCTGCTGGATCTTTGTGAACTGGAGCTGCTTGAACTTGAGCTACTTATGCTTGCTGAACCTGAGCTCAGTGAACCTGAAATGCTGGAACTTGAAGATAGGTAACTACTGGAGCTTGAACATGAACTGTAAGAACCTGAAGTAACTGTACTACTAGTGCTTGGTGAACTTGAGCTGCAGAAACTTAACGAAGATTCAGAGCTAATGGAACTTGGGGAACATGAACTCCATGAGCCTGAAGAGACTGAACTTTGTGAACAGGAACTGCAGGAACTTAATGAACTAGACCTACTTATTCTTGATGAGCTAGAACTGATAGGACTTTGTGAACAAGAACTACTTGTAACTGGCGAGCTTGAACTGCTGTAACTTGAGCTGGAATAGCCTAAATTACTTGAACCTGATGAGGAGGAACTACATAATGATTCAGAGCTTGGGCTTATTGAGCTACACAGACTTGAACTAAATGAAATGGAGCTGCTTGAACACGGTAAACTTGAGATGCATGAACATGGTGAACCTGAACTACTTAAACTTAGTGAACTTGAACTGCAAGAAATGAGTGAGCTCGAACTGCTTGAATATGGTGAACTTAAAATGCTTGAAACTGATGATACAGAGATACTGGAGCTTGATGAACATAAACTCCAAGAACCTGAAGAAACTGAGCTGCTGGAACTTGATGAATAGAAACTTGGTGCATAGGAACTGCTCAGGACTGAAGAAATTGAGCTGCTTGAATACTGCGAACCAGAGATGCTTAAACTACATGAACCTGTGTTGCCTGAACTTAGTGAGCATAAGCTACTTGTGCTTGGTGAGCTTAAAGTACTTGAACTGAATGAACTGAAACTGCTGTAACTTGAGCTGGTGTAGCATAATCTACTTGAAGTTGACGAACATGAACAGCATGATGATTCAGAGCTTGTACTTAGGGAACTACACATACATGAATCGAAGGAATTCGAGCTGCTTGAACAAAGTGAACTTGAGCTGCAGGACCTTGGTGAACTTGAACTGCTTAAGCTCAAGGAAACTGAACTACTTGAACTTAATGAACTGTAAATGCTTGAGCCTGGTAAACTTGAGCTGCTTGGGGTTGGAGAGCTGGAACTGCTGGAACTTGGGGAAAGGAAACTTGAGCTGGAAGATTCTAATGCACTTGAACTAGATGAGCTTGAGCTGAAACACCGGTCTGTAATGGAACTTACTGAACTACACAGACTGACTGACCATGGTGAACTTGAGCTGCTAGAGCTAGATAGTCCGCTAAAGCTCGACAAACTTGGACTACCTGAACCAGAGCATGAGCTGCATGAACTTGAAGTAACTGAGCTGCTTCTACTAACTGAACTTGAAGAAACTTGGCTAACTGAGCACAATGAGCATGAAGTACTTGAAGATTTTGAGCTTGAACTCAGAAAGCTGCATAGACATGAATTAAGTGAACTGGAGCTGCTTATACCTGGTGAACTTAAACTGCTTGAACTTGAACCTACGCTGCTAGAACATGAGCTGCTTGAACTTACTGACAATAAAGAGCTTACGCTCGAAGAACTGATACTTGAGCTGCTTGAACTTGATGAACTGGAGCTGCTTGAAATAGACGGTCTTGAAATGCTTGAAAGAGACGAACTTGAGCTGCTAACAGTAGACGATGCTTGGCTTGAACCTGACAAATATGTGATGATGATTTATATCTACTTCAGTTCAAAACACACTACCTGACATCATTTCACGGTAGATAATAAGAGTTGTACACGCCAGCAGTATTTCTTCAGTGCTGCTGGCCATTGGTTTCTTTAATTCAATAATTCACATACTTTTCCTATATAATGCTTTATGTTACTAGCATAAAAAATCCAAAAACATTTTATACCGTGGCCGGAAGGAAAATGTTGCACTGCTACGAGAATCTAGTCAAAGCACTTCTTATGAGCCAAATATATAACGCTGTTTTTTCATAACTGGGCAATCATCACTAAGAAAAGTAAGCTTACTTGACAACGAGGAGGAACTGGAGCTTGACGTTGAAATTCTTGTACTTGAAATAGACAGTGAGCTTGAACAGCCAGAAGAAGAGCTTGAACTGCTAGAGAGGACTCTTGGTGAGCTAAACACAGAGCTCGATGAAACTGACGGTGAGTATGAAGAGCTAGATAAGGAGCTTGAGCTTGACAACGAGCTTGATGATATTGAGGGTGAAATTGACAAGCTATACAGCGAACTCCAAAAGCTTGACAAAGAACTTGAAGAGGAGCTTGAAGGGCTAGACGGTGTGCTAGAAGAGCTTGAAGCTGATAGAGGACTTGGTGAGAGTGAGCGTGAGAAACTAGACAGAAGGCTTGGTGAAAGTGAGCTTGAGGAACTAAACAGAGAATCAGAGAGTGAGCTTGAGGAGCTAGACAGAAGACTTGGTGAGAGTGAGCTTGAGGAACTAGACAGTAGACTTGGTGAGAGTGAGCTTGAGGAACTAGACAGAAGACTTGGTGAGAGTGAGCTTGAGGAACTAGAGAAAAGGCTTGGTGAGAGTGAGCTTGAGGAACTGGAGAGAAGGCATGGTGAGAGTGAGCTTGAGGAACTAAACAGAGAACTTGGGAGTGAGCTTGAAGAACTAGACAGAAGACTTGGTGAGAGTGAGCTTGAGGAACTAGACAGAAGACTTGGTGAAAGTGAGCTTGAGGAACTAGACAAAGGACTTGGTGAGAGTGAGCTTGAGGAACTAGATAGAAGACTTGGTGAAATTGAACTTGAAGAACTAGACAGAAGACTTGGTGAGAGTGAGCTTGAGGAACTAGACAGAAGACTTGGTGAGAGTGAGCTTGAGGAACTAGAGAGAAGACTTGATGAGAGTGAGCTTGAGGAGCTAGACAGAAGACTTGATGAGAGTGAGCTTGAGGAACTAGACAGAAGACTTGGTGAAATTGAACTTGAGGAACTAGACAGAAGACTTAGTGAGAGTGAGCTTGAGGAACTAGATAGAAGACTTGATGAGAGTGAGCTTGAGGAACTAGACAGAAGACTTGATGAGAGTGAGCTTGAGGAACTAGACAGAAGACTTGGTGGGAGTGAACTTGAGGAACTAGACAGAAGACTTGGTGAGAGTGAGCTTGATGAACTAGACGGAAGACTTGATGAGAGTGAGCTTGAGGAACTAGACAGAACACTTTGTGAGAGTGAGCTTGAGGAACTAGACAGAACACTTGATGAGAGTGAGCTTGAGGAACTAGACAGAAGACTTGGTGAGAGAGAGCTTGAGGAACTAGAGAGAAGGCTTGGTGAGAGTGAGCTTGAGGAACTAGACAGAAGACTTTGTGAGAGTGAGCTTGAGGAACTAGACAGTAGGCTTGATGAGTGTGAGCTTGAGGAACTAGACAGAAGGCTTGGTGAGTGTGAGCTTGAGGAACTAAACTGAAGACTTGATGAAAATGAGCTGAAGGAACTAGACACAGGAAGTGATGAGACAGACTGTGAGATTTCGGAGCTAGACAGGAAGTTCGATGAACTTGATACTGAGCTGGAAGCAGGACTTGCGTGACTAGGCGAGGAGCTGCAAAAACTAGACCAGGAACTTGAACCACTTGGTGAAGAGCTAAGACAACTTGATGCGGAGCTTGAAACTGATCTTGATACGGAGCTTGATGCGGATCTAGAAGAGCTTGAGGAACTTGAACAGCTTGACGATGGAATAACGCTTGATGAGGTACTGGAACCTAGAAATTACAGGACTGTGTTATAACCCCAACTTCATGTGCAACTAGAAACCGCCTGCTTTCTCTAATCGTGAAACTTTGCACAGAAGTTGCCTACACATACTGAGTTGTTGCACAAAATAAATAACACCAGACTGAAAGAAATATAATATTCTTAAGGAAAATGCAGATACTTATTCAGCCATGGAAATTCATGGAGGACTTTTTCTTCAAGTTGCAGTTTTCTCTTTCTTGAAGGAAAGTTTCTTGATCGAGAGAATATTAAGTTTGTATAGTTTTCGCTCTTCATGAGATCTTCAGTTAAGAATAACTTGTGACTGTATGTCATCCAAAGACTGTCAGCACCTACCATAGTAAAAGATGCAGATCTGCACTGCCTGTAACGTGTTTTGTTTGAGATTGGCTGTACCAGTGCTTTTATAGCAATTGTACCACTCCCATGCAGAAACTTAATGGTTGACATATTCCTCTTAGGGTTATCTATAATTATACAGTTGCTATCAAACATAACAGACTACCTCCTGTAAGCAATATTCCCAATCACCTTCATGGGGTTGAGTGTACATCTAAAAATCAAGAACAAAAATAATGGATTGAAAGGAATTTTCATCTCCTTTCCAGTGCATTTTAAAAGCATGATGCATTTATCTAAGTTGGTTCTTCATGTTTTTTTCCATTATCTGGCTGCATGCCACATCAGACGCATAATATGTACGTGGAGTGAAAAATGAGGTGCAAGGCAAGAGGATTTGATTGAGTGACTGATTTAGGAGGTTTTTCTTGTTAGTGTGACAACAAAGGAGGCAAAAAGATATTAAATATAATCATTGCACTCTAGTTTTCAGAGTTCGATGAATGGAAGTTACACTGCAGAGAAAGGACGAAGCAGACGCCTTGAAATGGCTCTATATATCTTGATATGTTATGAAATTTGGGTCCTTCAGGGGCTACAAAATGAAGTAAATCAAGTTTCCTAATAGTAACTTATGTTTTAACAATACTAAAAATATCGAAATTCCCGTGGTACCTCAAGGACCAATTATGGTTCTTCTCATCAGCCTAAGAACTTCTAATCTGCATAAGAACATCTGACATTAGTAAGCGTAAAGCGCAAAGCACATCCATGGGTGGAAAGATTTGTGAAGATGGCTTATGGCCCTTCTACCGCTGAGGGATTTCTCTAAGCTGAATAGGTATTTGTCAATAGCCAGAATAAAAATAACGTCTGAATTGGTTAGAGGCTGTAAGCTGGGCGAAGATAAGCCTCATACTCGGTAACAATAGACTAACTTATGGCTGGGTGTCATCTCTTGATGACACTGACCTACTTGGGCCCAAATGCCAGGTGTCAGCAAAGCAAAAATAAATAAATACATTAATTAATTAAGTAAATACTTTGCAGCCATTAAAGGAAGTAACAGTCTTAGGTAGTCACCCCAAATAAGCTACCAGGAAATACAAAACATATCACTCTTTCCCCTCCTGTGTTGTTTGTGTAGGCAATTAAAGTACAAATTAGCTAGTAAGTATGCTCATCTCCACGCCAAATCATCGAAGTTACTTTCATTCAGCTCGTCCTAGCTCCTCTCACACATGACAAAGCAGTCTCAATCTAATGGTATGTTAAAGCTGAAAGTTAGTGTTTTCCATTCGTACCAAGTATATTAACATTGTATAAAAGATTTCGGAGATAAATACTGTATATAATTTTTTTAAGGTCTGGCTAAAGGTGCCTAATAAGCTTGGGCGGTGTGGACATCAAACCATGACCACAGCTGGTTTGGAGGGGTTAATCACTCATGAGTTTTCCTCTTGTTTGTTTACGTAGCATTCTCATGTTTCAAATTATTTTAAAACCGTTCGTTCTATTCAGCTCCCAAAGTAATGACGACGGAGTATTACTTTTCTGTCAAGACTCAGTCGATAGTGAGCCTCCCCTCAATGAAATAACACAAGTATAGTAATGAGTGTTGTTGATTCACTGCAGTTATTTAAAAGAAAAAAAAAAATCAATCGCCTGTGGACGAAAAATTGCAAAGCTGTCTTTATCAGCGATATAGAAATTATTTCCTTGTGAAAAGTATTAGGTCAGTCTGATTTAAGAAATTGTTGTTCTCATTATTCAATTTACCTTTTTACACACTCAAACAATCCATTCTCATTCGTATTAGTAATATGTAACATATCTTTCCAGGAATTATCCAGCTATCAAGAAACTATTACTACTATAATAATAATAATAATAATAATAATAATAATAATAATATATGTAGAGCTACATAAAATCATCTTGGTTGTGTATTATGCTGTGGATTACTTGTCTGTTCTTGCAACTTCATTGCTGAGCTTGATCTTCATTCATTCTTGAAAATGTTGCTTGATTTGCAACCTTCATACTCATTTCCGCCAGATTATATAACTGAGAACTGAATAAGTGAATAGAGGAACTCATGCAAGTAACCTACTGGAAGAGAAACAGAGGCAGTCGATGGATGAGCTACTACCGCTATTGGTGCTGCTGGTTCTGCTACTGCTGAACGATGACACTGAAGCTGAATGAAGAAAAACTTGTGAGTGTATATAAATGATTTGGTCTTTAGAATGCATCTGAGTGCTTGGTTTTTATTCTTAACTGGTCGAGAAGTATGTCTTGAGGAGCTTGGCATATTTTGCAGGTGAAACATAAATCTAGAACTTCACGCAATTTTGTATCACATAAATATACCGTACTGGCGGACTTCTGTGCCTGTGTTATATACATTGAGAACATCTTATGAGTGCCGAGTACTTTAGATTAATGCTTGATAATTACAGACTTGGAGAAAACTTGTTAACCTACAGCGTCTGTACTAGATGGAGAGAATACTTGTGTTTTTTTTTTTTTTTTCAGACGAGTAGAATCTTCTACAGTTGACTTGGATAGTACAACTACTGTAGTACAACACAGGAGAGGCTCAATCTTCATGGGAAAACATGCAGAGTGTTTTCAGTTATTTGAATATTTATGTAGACAGGACACAATAATGAAGCATTTCCAGCTGAGCACTGCAACTTGAATTAAAACAATCTTCAGTGCTTGAGTAAACGACCAAAGAAAAATCATCTTCATTTTAGCAATATATTATGGATATATTGCATCGTATCTTCAGTGAGATTAAATAATTTGTTTACACTAGAGATGTTTAGAAATTTCGACAAACTGCATGTATTTGCATATTTCTTGAGTCTTGTTACGTGGATGGTGAAAGTGATACTTACAAGAACTAGAACTTTCCTCGCATAAGCAATCGATCGATGATGTTGTCGAAGATATAGACGACTTCATCGACGATCCTTCAAAGAGAGTTACTAATGTTATGACATTTCATCTTACCATCTTGCTTAAAGTCTCAGTCATACATCACATTATCACAGACACCACCCTGAAAAGTCACATTTTTCGTTACACCATACATCACTCTACTCAGAAACAGTTATAAATTTTGTACCAAATGATTACTACATTATAAACCATTTACTAACGCACAGCCACTTTAGTTACAGTAAAATGAAAAATATATATATATATTTATGCTGATCCTGTGCTGCTTGTATAAATGATAACTATGATTAAGTTTTCTAATGCGGTGTGTGTATTTTAAATCACAGCAGGACCGAAACTTTTAATGCAGATTTAGAGTATTATTCTGCACTAATTTCCGTAAATCATCAGCATACATATATAACAGAAATAATGTGTGCCTATTTTAAGATATTGAAACATTCTCATGGATGAAGTAGTTACCGTTGGTTCATACTAAAACCCTTCCAGACATGCATCTACTGATGTACCACTGGCCAGCATATAAATGCCACTTTTTACAGTTTCTTAGGTACTGAAGTTGTCTTGCAGTTCCTACACAGATCCAACAGGAAATATTGTAAGATAAGTTTAACCTGCTTTACCAAGGTTAAGTACTTAGAAAATATTTACCAGTTTCGGTGGACACTGCCACCAACTTCAGTGGTAAAAATAGAGAGAAGGAATGACATGCTGACAATACAAGGTCTCCTTAATGTCAGTGTTTAGCTGGAAAACTACAGTCTTCGACCCAGCCCGGACCGGCTGCGATTTTTTTCTTTTTTCTGGGTATAATTCATCTTGTCATACTGGCAACGTCGGATTCAGTGCCTCGAGAAAAGACTCAGTATCAGCGGAAGGACGTCACAATATTTTTATTGAAAAGGTACTATTTCCTCTCATCTTGAATGTCGGGACCAACTGCCTAGCCCCTGGCTCCTACGCTCCTCATGGGGCAATGTAGGATTGGATGATGGATGGATGGATGACTATTTCCTCTAAATGTTCAGTTCCTCTCCCTGTCCCTCTGCAGCTCATTACATTATAGGCTTTTAGGGAAATCAAAAGCAATAGTTAATTAAAGCTAACTGTTTGATAAACCAAAAGATTGTCGCGATCATATGAAATTTTGCCCAGACTACTATAACGTTACACGTATTGCTAAACGGCATGAGGAGGAACGTGTAACTTTTGGAGGCAATAGTACAGATTCGCCAGGTTTATTGACCAGTATATCTAGTTAAACTGCAACACTAAATATATTTTGTTAGTGTGAATGTCATATAATAACTGTTCTCTGCTGACGGACAAACCTTTATACTAATGTGGAAATATAACTTCATTTGTCAGCCACAACACAGCTTGCATTATAGGATTACAGTGGTTTCCCACGTCCTTCACCGTCTTCTGCCAGGTGGTTTTTCAGTCGGTGGTATCTGAAAATCTTAGGTAGACGTGTTACTCACCATAACTGTTCGGCTTTTTCTGAAACTCTATATCTCCCTATTTACTTACTCGAGCTGGAGCTTGAGGAGGAGCTCGATGACGATGACGAAGCTGCAAAATGGCAGAATGGTGGATGAGAAAGTGAAATTCTTGCATACTTTATATTAAAATTAGCAAAATTTATACACACCATTTACTCAGCCTTTGGCTTTCAAATATGCATATTCAACACACTAGACTCATGTTTTACTCTTAGCATTTTCTGTAATGATACGTGTTTGCGTGTCTTGCCGAATTTTATATTCTTTTGTATCTATAAAGTTGTAGTAGTGTCCTAGTTAAGCCTCATTTCACATGGGTACAAGTTGTTTATGATTCCGCTACTACTAGCAAAACTAACATCTTTGTTTCTGAAGGACGTGGAGAATATTTCAAGCTACATGAATAATATCGATACTTACAGCTGGAACTGGAGCTACTACAGACTGAATAAGCTGCAGAGCTACTTGCGGAACTTGATACTGACACGTTTTCTGATGAGCTTGACGTGCTACTGACTACAGAGTGAATAACTGAGGAACTTGGGCTACTAGAAACTGATTCAAGGAACGAAGAGCTGCATGACGAGAGATTTGAACTAGAGGAACTAGAGGAACTGGACTTGATGGAACTGCTTGAACTTGAGGAACTTGAGGAATAACTACTTGAACTACTCGAGCATGATGAAGAGCTACTGGAGCTTGAGCATGATGAAGAGCTACTGGAGCTTGAGCATGATGAAGAGCTACTGGAGCTTGAGCATGATGAAGAGCTACTGGAGCTTGAGCATGATGAAGAGCTACTGGAGCTTGAGCATGATGAAGAGCTACTGGAGCTTGAGCATGATGAAGAGCTACTGGAGCTTGAGCATGATGAAGAGCTACTGGAGCTTGAGCATGATGAAGAGCTACTGGAGCTTGAGCATGATGAAGAGCTACTGGAGCTTGAGCATGATGAAGAGCTACTGGAGCTTGAGCATGATGAAGAGCTACTGGAGCTTGAGCATGATGAAGAGCTACTGGAGCTTGAGCATGATGAAGAGCTACTGGAGCTTGAGCATGATGAAGAGCTACTGGAGCTTGAGCATGATGAAGAGCTACTGGAGCTTGAGCATGATGAAGAGCTACTGGAGCTTGAGCATGATGAAGAGCTACTGGAGCTTGAGCATGATGAAGAGCTACTGGAGCTTGAGCTGCTAGAGCTTGAGGAAGAACTACTGTAACTTGAAGAGGAGCTACTTGAACTTGAACTGGAGGAGCTTGATGAAGAGCTGATAGAACTTGACGAAGAGCTACTAGAACTTGAACTGCTAGAGCTTGAGAAGGAGCTGCTGGAACTCGAACTGCACGAGCTAGATGAAATGCTGCTTGAACTTGAACTACTAGAATATGAGGAGGAGCTGCTTGAACTTGACGAAGAGCTACTAGAACTTGAACTGCTAGAGCTTGAGAAGGAGCTGCTGGAACTCGAACTGCACGAGCTAGATGAAATGCTGCTTGAACTTGAACTACTAGAATATGAGGAGGAGCTGCTTGAACTTGAGGAAGAGCTGCTAGAACTTGAGGAAGAGCTACTTGAACTACTACTGCTTGGCTCACACAAACAGTCAATGCTTGAGGAGAAGCTGCTACTGGGTTCGCATAAGCAATCTAGACTTGAAGAGAAACTACTACTTGGCTCACATAAACAGTCTATGCTTGAGCTACTTGAGGATTCTTCACATAAGCAATCTATAGGTGGGGTTGTTGTTGCGGTTGTGGTTGGGGTTGTGGCTGGCGGTGCAGCAGGTGCTACTGGCTTTTGAAAGCAGTAACAATCTTCGCCTGCTGATTCCATGCAGTAGCATTCTTCATCAGACTCACCAAAGGAGGTCAGCGTGCTGGAAGATGATGAATGAGAGCTAGAAGACGGTCTCCAGTTTCTGCAGCCATTGACCTTACTGTCCCAGCTCTCAGGCCACCAAGGTGCAGGATAAATTTCTTCACAAGAGAAAGTAGAAGACGTCTTAATTGATGAACTCATCCGGTTCACTGTGTCCTCAGTCAACCTTTGCTTAGAAGCTGGTTCGCATTCCAGTCCTTCAAGACTTCCCGTGGTTCTCGGAGACACAGAGAATTGCAGTCGAGCTACGCATCGCAGGAGCTGGCCGTCTTCAATCATCTTGTAAAATACCACGTCGTCTTGATATGTGTTCTGTAAACCAAATACAGAAAATAATGTTAACTGTCATTGTTTTAAATAACTTTGTCCAGACCTGCTCGTACACACAAATAATAGTGATATTTTTTTATATTCTAATATACAAGCAGCTACTTGATAAATACTTTTGTTTGAATTTACATATTAAACATTTTTTATATCAGAACACATTTAATACAAAAGTCTGTTTAATTCCAAGAAGTAACAACACTCCCGATTAACTTTCACGTGGTGAAGCATATTTTAGAATATTATTCTGATTGGCGAGGATGTTGAAACCAAGGAAGCATGTCAGTGTTTGGCATAAGTCTGCTAGCTAAACACAGAAAGAAATATGGCCCTGCGTCTCGGGCATTCATCGTGACACTTGAAAAGATTATAAAAGATTAAATATATATATAAATATATATATATATATATATATATATATATATATATATATATATATATATATATATATATATATATATATATATGTATGTATGTATGTATATGTTTAATCTTTTATAATTGTGGTAGGTGGGGAGCTCACCATCCACTCACTTGATGTAGTGCTGCTCTCGGGTGTCTGCCCTTTTCTCTCTTCCCTCCTTCTTTCCTTCCTTCATCTTCTGTCTTTCTTTACTTCATTGTTTCCTCGTCCTCCTGCCTATAGGTGACTTTACACTGAGTGACAAGCCAAATGGTTTCCTGTACACCAGGAAATCATTTACTACGCTGAGTGGTAACCATATATCCATATTATGGCGCCTGGTGGTTTAGTGGGTGATTGTGATGCTCCAATCGTATTGAGCCAGTGAAGGTTTATATCCAAGAGATGGTTGGGGTTTATTGCTCACGTAATTCCACTCAGGGATGAGTGAGGCTGGTCACTCTCATCTTCAGTGTCAGGACAACTTGACTAGTCCCGGGATCCTACACTTCTCAATGGGCATCGTAGGATTATGTACATATATATATATATATATATATATATATATATATATATATATATATATATATATATATATATATATATATATATATATATATATATATATATACCGGTATGTAAGAACACAAGTGGAGGTGGGCAGGCCATATTGCAAGAAGAAAGGATAATCGATGGAGCAAGAGGCTGGCTGACTGGACACCAGGAGATTGTAAGCGTAGCAAAAAAAGGACAGCCAGGAGGTGGAGAGATGAGACTGAGACACTTGCAGGGAAAACGTGGCAGAGATTGGCTCAGTCAAGGAATTCGTGGAAAAGGTTGCCCTTGGGTGGGAAATGAAGTCCGGAAGATGATGATGATGATGATTAGAGAGAGAGAGAGAGAGAGAGAGAGAGAGAGACTTAGATACTTAGACAGCTGATATAGATACAGATAGATAGATAGAGAGATAGATATAGATATAAATACCTATGGAGCCTCTGTGGTACAGTGGTAAAGTGTGAGTTTTCGTACATGGGAGAACGAGGATTTGCGCCCCACCAGGGTAATAAACTTTGGAAGCGTTCTTACGGCCACGTACTGCTTTGGCGGACATAAGGGGTGCTGTGGATGAACCAGTGTCATGTACTATAAAGTATGCTTGCACCCAGTCGGCTTGTGCGGGCTGATTACACTTGGTTCACAGACTACACACACATCCAAAGCCACTCCAACACTACAATTACACTTACAGGCACTTCTCACCCTACATACAATCTCTGCCAGACAGCCTAAGCCACTTGGTAGAGATACATCGACTGTATCATCCCCACTTCGGTCGACATAGGCGGGTCCTGGAATGGACACTCAAACGGCTGATGGTGATATATATCTGTATCAGTCTATATCGACATATATATATATATATATATATATATATATATATATATATATATATATATATATCGTTTCGTTTCGTTTTTAAAGGCTCCAACATGCTTGCATGTGTCGACCTTAGTCACTTAATGGCGGCTCTCCATGCTGCACGATCCATTGCAGCCTCCCTGTTCAGTCCCTTAACCCTGAGGTCACACTTAATGACCTCGTCCCATGTCTTTCTCGGTCTATCCCTCGTAACCCCACCCCCACTATTAACAGTTCTCACTTTCCTCACCCAATTATCATCCACCATCCTCTCCACATGTCCAAATTATCTCAATCTACCTCTTCTCATCGCAACACCAGTACACTCCAGTCCCATCCTACCTCTCAGCTCTTCCGTTGTGAACCCAGCCCCTACAGACCTTGGACGCAGGGACGCACTACACATCCACCTAATCATTGTCATTTCTGAACGTCTGAGCCAGCGAATATCTTCCTCCTTTAGTGCCCAGGTCTCATTACCATACAGCATTACACTTCTAACACATACTGCATACAAAAACCCCTTAGTACGTAGGGAGAGTCCTCTCAATGTCAGGAGAGGCAAGAGCTCCTTGAACTTCTTCCAACCACTTCTCACCCTAGCCACAGAGCTAGCTCCAGCCCCACCTCCAGGACACAACATGTCTCCCAAATAACAAAACTCTTCCACACACTCAAGAGATTCACCAACAAGTTCAATTCTTTCACGTCTGACAATCTCCACCTGCTCTCCCCGACATGCCGTACACATAAAATCAGATTATCTCGCAGTCTACCTCTGATACTGCTACATCTCTTATGCACCCATTTATCACAAACACCGCACAAGATGGAATTACTTCCCACGCCCTTCTGGCAAACTGCACATGGCCACTCTCCCTCGTCTTTGACAGTACCGCCACCAACCTTAGATATCATCACTTTTGTTTTATCTGCATTTACCCTTAAGCCCTTGTGCCCCATACCATATCTCCACTTCCTAAACCCTTCCTCCGCCTCCCTTTCGTTCTCTGCAATCAACACCAAATCATCAGCATACGACAACTCCCACTGGAGTCCGTTTCTAAAGTAACGTGAAAGGGCTTCAAGTACCATGTTAAACAACATGAAAATCAAAATCGATCCCTGATGCACACCAACATTCACGGAAAACCCATCACTCAAATCTCCATTCACTCTTACCTGGTGTGAGCACCCACATACATAGCCATAACCACCCTAACCAGCCACTCCTCCAAGCCAAGCTTTCTCATTGCCCACTTCACCACTTCTCTAGGGACTCTGTCAAAGGCCTTTTCCAAATCAACAAAAACAAAATAAAGATCTCTTCTCCTACCAATATATTTTTCCTGAAGCTGTCGAACAATGAATATGGCATCAGTGGTCCCCTACGTGGCATAAACCCAAACTGCATCTCATCAATATTCACTCTTTCTCTAATCATACCTTCTAAAACTCTCTCCATTACCTTCATTATCTGATCTAAAAGCTTTATACCCCTATAATTTCCTCTTTCCAGGGCATCACCCTTCCCTTTATACACATTTACAATTACACTATTCAGCCAATCATCTGGGACAACACACTCATAAATAATTCTATTTATCAGGTCAGTGACTAACTTCACCCCTATATCGCCTGAGGCCTTCAACATTTCGGCAGTCAACCCAGACACACCTGCTGCCTTCCTCACCTTCATCCTGCCTATTGCCTCACTCACAGTAGCAGCATCAATCAAAGGCCAAGGGCCAGACACTGGATCTGCTGGCTCCAAACCTTCTCTGTCCCAGTCAAACTCCTCATTCAACAACCGGTTATTATGATCTCTCCATGCATCTTTAATATTCTCACTGTTCACCACTACCCTTCCTTCATCATTCTTCATACACTGCTCACCTATGATATCCCGATTATCCCTCTTCACCTGACCTGCCACCCTAAAAATCATATTTTTCCTTTCCCCGTGATTTAGGTTATCAAGTAAAAGTCTCTGTGACTCACACTTTGCCCTGTGTACCTCTCTTCTAGCTCTACGCTTGGCAGCCAAATATTCCTCTTTGCTACCACCTTTCTTCCATTCCAGGAAAAGCCTTCTTTTCTCCTTAACTGCAGCTTCTACACCCTCATCCCACCACCAAGTTACTTTATGTCTTGGTGGTCCTCTTGTTCAACAGCATGTTACATCAGTAACTCTCAAGAGATTGTTCTTGAGGGCTCTGTACTGTTCATTAACGCCTCTGTCTACAGCTCCCTGTTCAGCCACCACTCTCCTCAACTCGCTATAGAAGGCATCCCTCACTACTTGGTTTTTCAGATTCCATATTTTCCTCCTGGGTACATAAGTTCTCTTTTTCATCACTCGTTCTTTAAGCACCATATCACAAATCAGTAGTTTGCGCTGCTGCACACACTCCTCACTTCCTGTAACTTTAACATCCCTCACTAACCTCCTATCGGCCCTCCTAACCAGAAAATAATCTATCTGACTGCTATTTCCCCCAGACTCATACGTAATTAACCTACTGTCTCTTTTCTTAAATTATGTGTTGCACAGAATCATGTCCGTTGCCTCCCCAAACTCGAGTATCCTTTCCCTTCTGCATTCCTTATACCATACGCACATCCCCCATGCACTCCTTCATAACCTTGTGCTGCTTCACCTACATGACCATTTAAGTCCCCTCCCAAAACCACTATCTCATCATCCTGCATACCAGCCGCTACATGTATTAAATCATCCCAATATCTATCTTTCTCTGCTTCATCAAATCCTGCCTGTGGAGCATATGCCAATATAATCGCAGCAATCTTTCTACCGAACAGAATTTTCACTAACAGTATCCTATTGCTTACTTTCATAACATTCATTACATATTCCACCCATTTCTCCGCAATCATCACACCAATACCTCCATATCCGTCTGTTCCCCCTTGCCAAAACAACTTATAGCAACAGTCCTTCCCAACAATCTTTCTGGCTGATCCGCCCCTGTACCGGACTTCCTGCAAACACGCCACATCCACCCACCTCCTACTGAATGCCTCAATGACTTCCCCCGCTCTTCCCTTCAAACTTCCCACATTCCATGAACCCACCCTCATCAATATATATATATATATATATATATATATATATATATATATTATATTATATATGGAGCCTCCGTATATATATATATATATATATATATATATATATATATATATATATATATATATATATATATATACTGTATATATATACTGTATATATATATATATATATGGAGCCTCAGTGGTAAAGTGTGCGTTTTCGTACACTGAAGAACGAGGGTTCGCGCCCCACCAGGGTAATAAACTTTGGGAGCGTTCTTCTGGCCACTTACTGCATTGGCAGACATCAGGGATGCTGTGGTTGAACCAGTGTCGCATACTATAAAGTATGCTTGCGCCCAGTCAGCTTGTGCGGGCCGATTATGCTTGATTCACAGACTACACACACATCCAAAGCCACTCCAACACTACAATACACTTACAAGCATTTCTCACCCTACATACAATCTCTACTAGACAGCCTAAGCCACTTGGTAGAGATACATTGGCTGTATCGTCCCCGCTTCAGTTGGGATAGGTCGATCCTGCAGTAGACACTCAAAACGGCTGATGAGATTATATATATATATATATATATATATATATATATATATATATATATATATATATATATATATATATATATATATATATATATATTAACGCATTTTGAGGTCATATGGTAGATTTTCTTCAAACTGGGCTTGGGTGAATGCACACACATTTATTTTTTTCGTTTAGAAAGATAAGCACCGTATGCAGACAAAGTCTGTCCTTATTAGAATGAAAATAAGTCGCCCCGCAGACTGTGTCTGGTCTTATACTAATGGCTCATGAAGGCAATTACGAAATGAACACAAGAAAATGAAGAAATTTTCTGACAAAACGACCAAGACTCGATGCTAGGACAATATCCCCCAGAGGACAACATCCCCCCATGCTCAATATCCCCCGAGGACAAAGTACCCTGGAACAATACCTACTTATCTATCTATCTGTCTATCTATCTATCTATCTATCTATATATATATATATATATATATATATATATATATATATATATATATATATATATATATATATATATATATATATATATACACTATATAAAGGCATACCCCGGTTTAACGATGCTGGTGGTTAAGTAAAAAAAAAGCATCGCTAGGTAGGGTATCGTATCTCAGGGTAGATTTACCATGTAAAGTATAGGGATGCTTTTTTTGAGCCTTTGGTTCCCCCCCCCCCCACCAACTCTTAAACCCACCCAAATGAGTCCAAAAACAAGTTTCTAGGTAACCTAAACCTCCAAATAGCTTTAAAACAAGCTAAACTAAGCCTAAAGGCAGTTTAAAACTAATCTAAACCCAAAAATAATATATGAAAATCATCAACATGAAGTCTGGAAACAGTCATAGTAAACTGTATCTTAAAATGACAATATTCACCCCACCTGTGACTAAAACACATTAATTTAAGTCTAAAAACAGTTTATATAAATCAACCTAAACAGAAAATTTAAGTCTAAAATACAGTATCATCAAAATAGGAAAAAAAAAAAAAAAACTTCGTTACACAGGGGTTTGGCCATCGTTCAGCGGGGTAGGGTGGTATTTCTACCCCCATCGCTATGCCTGGGTATCGCATTTAGGGGTATCGTATCTCTGGGTCTGCGTTTGTATGTGGTTACATATATATATATATATATATATATATATATATATATATATATATACTGTATATATATATATATATATATATATATATATATATATATATATATATATATATATATATATATATATATATATATATATATATATATATATATATATATATATATATATATATTCTTACATACATATGTGAATGCTCCTGCATGGCAGAATCCGCTGTTAGAGCACTTCCTCATTTTGGGGAGTGGATAGCCCAGGAAGTGGAGTGCAGATAATCGTCGCGGTCGTATTTGGCAACAATGAAGGAAGCTAGCTGGTGTCAGTGCTTCAGAGATTCATTGATGTAAGGTTGTGGATCAGAACAATCGGCCCGAGGTTCGAACAGTTTGAAAACCTGCTGATTGATGACATCCCAGAGATCCTTGAACTGGCTGAATGGTGGGATTTCTGGGCCAGAGGAGGAGAAGAAGAACACGTCAAAGACCTTGGCGAAAAGCACGTGGATGTAGTGGCGGCATGCCATGAAGAGGAGTGGTTTCCCAATTGCATTCTGGATGACAGTGCAAGCCCTGCTGTTGACACCCGTACTGCTTGAGGTAGTATCAAAGCAGAGGCTGGCCACCCAGTCTTTTACTTGCTACCACTGCATCAGGAGGTCCAGTACCTCTCTTCCCATTGCTCAATGTACTCGGCCCAGCGAGCCTCATACTCACTCACCCTTGACACAAGCCGTCCATCTGCTGTCCAAACAGAGTTAACTGGAGAGGTGGCTCTGGTGCGGAGCTGCAGGGCTTGGTAAGCAGGTTGAAGGTCATTCACATGAGAATGGCCTTCCACCTCCTCAGCAGTTTCCCTGACATACCACTTCTTGTCCCTTCACAGCAAAACTCATTCCCATCCAGACAGAAGTCTGCGCAGCTCTCGCTCCCCAGCCAGTCTGGCAGCACGACTCTCCTCAATTATGGCCAGTGTCTGCAGTGAGACAAAATCCCTCCCTGATCTTGGGTGCTCTTGATCGGACTCTAAAGCTATTGCCAAAATGGCATGTTTAAAGGTATCCTATCATTCAGCAGGATCATTGACAGTACTGAGCATTTCAAAACACTTTAAAGCACCTATCACAACCTTCTTTCTGATCGTCAGGATGGGTTCTGTCTGGGACGCTTCACTGGCGATCTCACCTACCTTTCAGACTACTGGTCATCTTCCTTTCGGGACTCTGGCAAAAGCTTTGTCATTGCACTTGACATCTCAAAGGCTTTCGATCAAGTCTGGCATAAATCTTTAATTTCCAAACTGTCCTCTTACGCCTTCTGTCCTTCTATCTGTGCCTTTATCTATAGCTTCCATTCTGGTCGTTCTATAGCCGCTGTTGTAGATGGCCATCATTCTTCTCCTAGATCTATCAACGGTGTTCCTCAAGGCTCTATCCTATCACCGACTCTCTTCCTTTTATTCATCAGTGACCTTCTAGGCTGTACAGCTAACCCTATCCACTCGTATACTGATAACTCCACCCTTCACCTTTCCATTCGGTTCCCGCAACGTCCATCTCAGCAGTTATTTCAACAAACAAGGGATGAGCCTGTGGCACACCTAATGTCTGACTTGGCTTGTATCTCTGACTGGGGTAAAAATAATCTTGTTGCTTTTAATGCATCAAAGCCTCAGTTTTTACACCTATCAACCCCACAAAATCTTCCACAGGAGTACCCACTAATGTTCAATAATATCCAGGTTAATCCTGCATCATCCTTCGTGCTTGCAGTTTAATTCACTCGGGACTTATCTTGGAAAGTTCATATTACATCTCTTGTAAAATCTGCTTCCAAGAGATTAGGTGTGCTAAACCGACTCTGTTCCTTCTTTACCCCTGCAGAGTTATTGACTTTATACACGGGTTTTTATTCGCCTCTGTGTAGAGTACAACTCTCATGTGTTGGGAGGCTCCCCACATACAGATCTTCTCTATAGGGTGGAGTCAAAGGCTTTTCGTCTCATTAACTCTCCTCCTCTTACGGGCTCCCTTCAACCTCTGTCTCTTCACCACACTGTTGCATCTTTATCTCTTTTCTATCACTACTTCAATGGTCACTGTTCCTGTGAACTGTCTGCTTGCAGCCCTCCACCTCTATGATGGGCGCATAGCACCCATCTAGCAACAAACTCTCATTCCTTTTCTCTCCAGCTCTCTAATGCAAGAGTTAACCGTTACTCCTAGTTCTTCATTTGTGCAACAGGTCAGCGCTGGAACTGTCTCCCTCCGTCTGTATTTCCTGCCAGCTATGATCTCCAGTCTTTCAAACACAGTGTATCCAGGCATCTCGAAATGATTGGATCTTGAATTTGGCTCTCTCGTGTATTTTGTTTTTTTCTCGGAAGGAACAGTTTGCGGGCTCCTGGCCTTTGGTTCCTTCTTCCTAGCATAAAACAAAAGTTTGAGACTGCCACTGCATACTCATAAGCACACTTCTCATCCCTGAGTTTCACAAGATGGAACTGTTTTTGGTAGCATATTGAGCTTCTCTCAGTTCTGATTTGTAGCCTTAGAGTGGCAACAAGAAGTCTGTAATCAGTAGCTAAAAACTCTGCATTCCTAAAATTCCTACAGTTCTG
The DNA here is from genome assembly GCF_032717465.1 of Coenobita brevimanus. Taxonomy (NCBI): domain Eukaryota; kingdom Metazoa; phylum Arthropoda; class Malacostraca; order Decapoda; family Coenobitidae; genus Coenobita; species Coenobita brevimanus. The sequence goes on from NC_136967.1 coordinate 22,439,328, forward strand.
AAGGATCATCTTACAAGTACTAACAAGGATGTGGTCAGTCTCCTTTGCAACCCCTCCAGTATTGACAATACTTTGTCCAATGGTGAAGATCTAGCCAGTGGATCAAGATCCAGAAATTCTCAACTAACAAGACTTTACAAAACCTAGAAGATAAGAACTTGTGGATTCCTGATTCCACAGCCATGGGGACTCAAACGTTCCTCAAAGTCTTCCATGTCAGTGCTAGTAGCTGCACTGACGTCACCCAGTACCAATCGTGTATTCCACAAGGGGCAGTGTTACACAGCTGAGTCAAGTTCACTGTAGAGCAGTTCCCTCTCTTCAAGATCACTCATCTCAGTTGGAATGTACACAGCAATAAGTCAGATGAAGCCCAAGGAGTGCTTCCACCTCATCGGCAATATACACTGATCGACAGGAATAACCCTATCGACATAAGAGACAATGCATACAGCAATTGCCACACTAACACCTCTTAGCTGGGCACCAGCGTTCCAGCCAGATCAACAGTATGTATATTTATCGCTACTGATCTCAAATTACCCAGGCCGCATCACTGCAGACAGTGCAGCCATGCCATCCCCAAATCGCCCCAACTTTGATGACAAAGGCAGTCGATCATCCTTATAAAGGTTTAAATCATTCCAAGCCCCCACTCGGAGTGCCTTCCGAAGGTTAAATCCGTGTGTGGCTCTAGGAGTTCGTGAGCCACCACTACATTAGTCAAAAAGAAAGATTGAGGCTAGGGGATGCTGCCTCATCGTTCAACTACTGGGGTCCCGTAGGCTTTCCCCAGCAATCTTCATAATTGGTGCCAGCATGAGAGGGCCCCAAGAGCCCCATCAGATTGACACCCGAGGAAGGATCCCCAGGCAAAACTGGGTCAGGGTTAGGGAGTCCACATTGACCCTGATCCCTCTTTCTCAAGTTGTGCGAGATGTAAGTTTTTCTAGGGAGGGGATGCAGACTATACCCTTCCTCCCAAGTAAGGGAAGGGCATATCACTAGCCTGTGAACAGGGGCGTTGAATCCTTTCCAAGCGCTATCCAGGTTTCCTTCTAGCTGAACTGCCAGCCAAAGCTAACTAGCTCCACCCACACTACTAGATGGCAGTTAACATAAGTAGTTCACCCTCCTTTTGACAGGTCTTTTTAGTCCTGTGGAGTGTCTAACCACCCTCCTCACTGGCCTAGGCCAGTGGGGTTGCGGAATTGGTCGCCGACCAACTGACCATGGGACAGGTAGTACATGATACCAGTAGTGAGAGAAGGGAAGATATGGCTTTCATATCCTACAACATCCGTAATGCGATATTTTGAGAGCTTGAGCCCCAATGATTTTTTAAGGGATCAGGCCTCCCTTCCAAAAATAAAGGCAGTTAACAATAGGGAGAAGTGAGCACAATATTTTTAGTAGGGATCAGCCCCTCCAAAACTTATAAAGGATACACAATAAGGGAAGGAGGGCAGAAACCTCTTTGATCTCGTACTACTACTTCTACCACTATTTTGTATTTCTTCAGATTGACATGCATGTTGCGGAACTGGGTATGCAGTTTCCGTGTTTTCTCTGAATTCCTAAGAAGTCGCATATCTGCTTTATTAACGTGTATTTATACATATATTTCACAAATATAATAAGGTGAATAGATATTATGTACGGAGTCGCATGACAGCTTACATTATGAATATTATTGCCTGTTACAGAGGTACGTCGATCGATTAGTAGAGGCTGGGTTAAGGGGTACAGCATAATAGGAAAGATGGTTCATTGTGGCAGAAATTTTTTGTTGTTTAATAGCTACAGATATGCCTCGGGGCTCTACTTCGTCATTTGGTAAGCTTTGGCCTTAGGTAGTAGAGAGAGGAACCCCTCCAATACACTAACACCTAATATACAGGGTGGCCCATTTATAACGCTCTCCTTCCAATCCTTCGGGTGATTTCTTGTGTGTTTTTGCAGGGACGGCCCAGTTAATGTTTTTAGTGTTTATCCTTCATCCTTTATTCATTTCCTACTTCCTCTGCCACACCCACGCCCAAACCAGCAGAATAAGTCGTTCCCGCAACATTATTGGATACCTAGTTGAGTTTCTAGTGGAGAGCTATTTATGGACCTCTCTTTATTTTATCCTGACAATATCCGGACAATTTTGTTCATTTCGAAAAAGACCCGTTTTACTGAAGGTGCTAAAAACAACAGACACCAGTCTCTTCACTAGGATGGAGGATATGGTGAATTCTTGCCACTGACAGACGCTTTGACTTAGCTAGGATATCTCGTGCTGAAAAGGTTAATATTTACGAGTATTTGCTCTAATACTGCTAACAGAGAGAATATAGGACCTACATTTTGATTGTAAGAAAAAATTGATGATGATGATGATGATGATGATGATGATCACGATTAGCACCGAAAAAAAATGCAGCTCTCTCTTCAAAAGGTTAGTGAAATAAGTCTCCAGTGATGATGATTAAAACCAAGTGAAAAGTCTGCTCTCTCTTCAAAAGGTCAATGAAATAAATCTTCAATGATGATAAACATGATGAGGATTAACACCAAATGAAAAGTCTGCTCTCTCTTCAAAAGGTCAGTGAAATAAATCTTCAGTAATGATGATGATGATGATTAACTCCAAGTGAAAAGTCTGCTCTCTTTTCAAAAAGTAATGAAATAAGTCTCTTGTGATGATGATGATGATGATGATGATGAACACCAAAAGAATAGTCTACTCTCCAGAAGGTAATGAAATAAGTCTCTAGTGACGATGATGATGATAATGATGGAAGAAATTCAACCTATCTCAAAAACAAACAGGAAAAAAGAGAACAACGCCTCTAATAAAATCTCCCACGTTCCAAGTGATACCTGCGTCACCGGCACTTTGACTTGCAAATGAAATGTGTGTGGCAGCACTGTGGAGTACGGGGTGGGACGGGGGGTGTCCATTTAGGCACAGCTGGGAACGACTTTCATAACTATACTGTTTCATTATAGTGGTGAACTGTACTTGTTTTATCCACTGTTTCTTTTACAAGAGATCACAAGCCTGCTTCATTTCGCTGATGGAGAAAGGTCTCTCCACATTTTTTTTTTTCCCTCTTGGGCTTCTGTGTTACTTTGCTTACGCTTAGTCAACCATATTAACGATTTGCATCTTCTCTTGTACTGGGTCAGTCAGAGTGGTAGACTCTGTGGTAGACTGCAGTATCTGCAGTAGAAAAATAAGGGTCTCACCATTCCCAGTTGGTTGAACGTGGTATACACAAGACTAGACACTGACGATGTATAACGAGTAAGTGTTACGTATTTCTGTATTTTTTATATCTGTATAGCAGAGCTGGTATTGTAGGGGCACAGACAGCATAAACAGTACTTTAACGCCTTGATTTCGGTAATCTTTATTCTTGCTACCACCAGACGATCATATTCAACAGAGGGCAACCTCAAGTGACGGAGACTCGGAGAGGTTAACTAAGGCTATATCGAACTCCTCCAATTCGATAGTTTTTTCACAGCTGAATGTAATCACCTGAAGGTAGCAGTAATAGAATGTAAAACTTCGCCAGCGGAGTGAAGTTCCCGGCTTGAAGGAGGTGGCGTCTCTGGCTTCCTCCCTCCCTCCCCCCCGTTTCTCTCTCTCTCTCTCTCTCTCTCTCTCTCTCTCTCTAACCTCCAGGATATTCTAAGACTATTTAGGAAGGGCATCTAGTAGTGATGGAGTTAATGTAGGTTGTATCTATCTCTTTTTGTTCATAAAATCTGCCCAGAAGCGAATAATACTGAATCTGGAAATAGTAGAAATATAATAAAATGCATATCATCTGACCGAATGAGTTTTAAAAAGTACATACAGAACAGCGGACACTAATGACATCCACCAAAAGGAACATGATTTATTATTATTACCAGTATATGGATTCTCGGGTTTTGAATGTTGAGCGAATGAACGTTTGGCTCATTTCACTGGGATTGTTGTTAAGTTCTTATGTTGTGCTTTCTCTTTCCTTGATTCTGGAGAGTACTTTACATCATCCTTAATTGGGAAAAAAAAAAAGTTATCATCATCATTATCATCACCATCATGTCTATGATGATGATAAATTAGGTATTGTATCATTGGCCAGCTGAAACTCTGAAATGTATACAAGTATAACCACTGGAGGATGTAGCGATATATAATTAAAGAGTTTTATATTTTCTATAATGAACTCTGTGGCAGTCGCGTCTTCCTTAATATTCCAACTAACGCCAAATGATTTTATTCTGCTTAAAGTTCGTAGAACCCTCAGAGCGTTATAGTCACCTTTATCCCTCTCACGGTCACAGCAATTTTACCGTTCTATTTCAGTTAACACCAAATGATTTTATTCAGCTGAGAGTAAAACACAGGACCTCCCAAGTGTTCATACCGCCACCCTTAACCCCCTCATGGTTGGAACAACTGTGGTATTCTATTACATTTACCACCAGACTGTATTATTCAGATGAGCGAGTCATGCGAACCTGAGAGTGTAAAAAACATGGAAGATTTCACGCAGTATAGGCAGATCATTTTCTATGTTGGATTAGTTTTGTATCGTACACTAGATAATAAAGAGATACGTATAATATAAACATTTGTATGTATAAGGAGCAAAAAGTAAATATACAGTACGATTAGGGGTTGGTGATAGCCAATACCCTCTTCAGGCATAAAATGATTCACAGGTATACATGGCGAGTGGTGAGAAGGGTGGGTGGTGAATTGAGTGAAAGGAAGGCAATGATTGATTATGTGTGTGTGGATGAAAGGATGCGAAGATGTATATTGGATACAAGAGTTTATAGAGGTTGGGGGAGTGGACTTTCTGACCACTACTTGGTGGTGGCCAGAGTTAAAGTTCAAGTAAGATGGAGGAATAGAAGAAGGGAAAGACGAGAGGAAGGAGTAGTTGCAAGGAGAGTGGAAAGGTTACAAGAGGATGAGAAAAAGGCAGAGTATAAGAGAGAAGTGGAGGAACGATTGGGCAAATATGAGTTGGAGCAGATGGGGGACGTGGAAGGTGTGTGTAGAATATTTACAGAAGAAATATGTGCAGCATGTGATGTGGTGTGTGGAAGGAAGAGAAGACGGAGGGGCCCAAGGAACAGCGTGGTGGACTGAAGAGGTGAAACGGGCTGTGGCACAAAAGAAGAAAGCATATAATGAATGGATGAGAAATAGGGGCGTGGAAGAAGTTGAGAGGCGGAAGAGAGAGTTATATGTAGAAAGAAAGAGAGAGGTGAAAAGATTAGTAAGAGAGAGTAAGAAGAGAGTGGATGAGGAATTTGGAAGGAATTTGAGTGTAAAGTGGAGGGACTGTAAGAAAATGTTCTGGAAAGAGGTGAAAAGAGTAAGACAGGGTGGAAGTGAAGTTAGCAGGGGAGTGAAAGATAAAAATGGTAGATTACTAGTGGAGAAGGAGAAAAAGTGAGCAGATGGAGAGAACACTTTAAGGAATTGTTGAACGTGGAGGATGGAAGTAATGCGAGTATAAGTGGCTGGGGAATGGCTGGAAGAAGAAGGGAGGTGAGAAGACAGGAAGAAATCAGTAGGATAGAAGTTGTGGAAGCAATGAAGAAAGTTAAATAAGGGAAAAGCCCCAGGAATTGATGGAGTGTGTGGTGAAATGCTGAAGCATGGGGGAGAGATAGTAGTAGAATGGATGTGGAAGATGTGCAGATTGGCCTGGGAGGAAGGTAGAGTCCCGGAGGATTGGAAGTCAGGTATAATTATTCCCTTGTACAAAGGAAAAGGGGAAAAAGAAGTGTGTGGTAATCACAGGGGCATTTGTCTTCTTAGTATAATAGGAAAAGTGTATGGTAGGATACTTATTGACAGAGTTAGAGAAAGAACAGAGAAATCAGTTGGAGAAGAACAGGGAGGCTTTAGGAAGGGAAGAGGTTGTGTAGATCAGATATTCATTCTCAGATCTTTAGTGGAAAAGCTTCTAGAGAAGGGAAAGAAGTTGTATGCGGCGTTCATGGATTTGGAGAAAGCATATGACAGGGTGGATAGACTAGGATTGTGGAAAGTGTTAAGAATATATGGAATAGATGGGAAGTTGTTGAATGCTGTGAAGAGTATGTACGATGGTGCGAAGGCTGCAGTGCGTGTGGATGGTGAACTAAGTGAATTTTTCTCTTTGAAAGTTGGTTTGAAACAGGGATGTGTCATGTCTCCGTGGTTGTTCAATCTGTACATGGATGGGGTAATAAAAGAGGTACAAGGTAGGGTAGTGGATGTTGGAGTGGCCCTGGTGAGAGAGGATAATGTTTGGAAACTCCCTGTACTGTTGTTTGCAGATGATACCGTGTTGTTGAGTGAAGACGAAGGGGGAGCTGCAAGGCTTGGTGGATGAGTTTGAGAGAGTGTGTAAGAAACGGAATCTAAAGGTGAATGTAGGGAAGAGTAAAGTGATGGTCTTTGAGAGAGGTGAAGTCAGTGAATGTTCAGCGAGGTTGGATGGTGAGGAATTGGAAAATGTGAGTACGTTTAAGTACTTGGGTAGTGTGATGAGTAAGGATGGAGGTTTGGAGGGTGAAGTGCTTGAAAGGGTACAGCAGGGAAGAAAGGTTGCTGGTTCTTTGAAAGCAGTGATAAGAAACAGGGAAGTGAGCATGGAAGTGAAAAAGTTACTACATGACAGTATTGTGATACCAACTCTAACGTACGGAAGTGAAGCTTGGACGTTGTTGGAAGGACACAAGTCAAGAGTGAGAGCCGTGGAAATGAGTTATTTAAGAGGAGCCTGTGGAGTCACATGGAGAGACAGGCTGACGAATGAGGATATAAAGGAGCGTTGTGGTGTTGATGTGGATGTGATAGGAAGCGTTATGAGGAACACACTGAGGTGGTTTGGCCATGTGGAGAGGATGGAGGGTCAAAGACTGACGAAGAGAGTGTATGTGAGTGAGGTGGAGGGGGAAAGAGGGAGGGGGAGGCCGAGGATGAGGTGGAGAGATGGGGTGGAGAGGTATATGAGAGAGGGGGGTGTGAGTTGGGAGCAGGGGAGTGAAATGGCGGGGGACAGGGCGACTTGGAGGCGATTTGTTTGTGGCCACCCCAAACGGGATTGAGGCGTCTGGCAATAGATAGATAGATAGATTAGGGTCACTTATATTGACTTGGCCCCTTCAATCCAGTGACGTATTTTATATTCTCGCTCTACCCAGACAATTTTAACCCCGCAGACGAATAACCCCAAATAGTGAAAGGAGCTAATGAACGCATTAGCTAACCTTATTAGTTCAGAGTATCTCCATAGCTAAATAGCAAAAGTAGAAATAAAAAAGTATAAGTCTTCTGTCCCAAAGAGTTAAGCGCCTTTGACTGTGAACACCCCATTACATTTTAATCCAGTTAACGTCAAAAGGTTTTACAGTGCTGAAGAGAAACAAGGGTTGCCAAAAATGTTGCGAGTAGGAGTGATCACGATTAGCGTTTTGGTCGAGGAAAGAAGAGCTTCGTGTTTTAGGGCCGTTTTCACAGTCGTCCCCAATGCAGTCCCCAACAGCCTACTCGCCTCCGAACGCACGCTTTCGTTTTCACAGTCGCCCCCAACCAGCCTTCCGAGGCCTCTTTTGGGGACGGCATTCGGGACGGCCCGAACAAATTACTGGAACATTCTTGGGGGACCCGCAGCCTCCCCAACAGTCGGTCCCGAAAGTAAAAAAGTAAAAGAATAATTACATGTAACATATTTTCATTAAGATTTCAATATTATATATCCAATGTAATATTTCTGGGGTAAAAAACACACCCGGTATTGAAAAAATATATATGTTTGTGTATTTTTATGAGACTTTCTACTATGTATCTGAATACTAGCCTTTCGCAGACTGGTGGAGCCTCCACAACAATCGGACCCGAAAGAAATACGAGAATCGTTGTCTGGTGCATATTTTCATGAAAATTCTAATATCTGATGCTCGATGTAAAAATTGATGTAGCTAACACCTTACTTGGAAAAGAAAATGTTCATGTATTAATACTATATCCATTAATAAACCACACCATCATTCATTAGACGTTATACATGTTACTTCATGGTTATTTTTACTTAAGCCTTTTTTGCAATACATAGCATTCATCAGGGATTCAGCTTACTTCCGATTTCAAGTAGAAGCGTTGTGAGGTTGCCGTTAGTTAGCTCTTCATTCCGATGACGTTTCCTATTCGTTATTTTTGCTGCATTCTTACGAATATCATCAATCCTGAATATATTAGTAAGAACTGTGTGAAGTGGATTTTCCAGCCATGTTATTCATCACATTCGTTACATTCCAATTTCTAAATATTCTCTACATATGGAAAGTGTTTTCGCCACCCAGAACTACCAACCCTACCGCATCAACACGGGCAGACGTTCCCCCGTTAGTAAGCTCCCGAAAGCCATTCAGAGCGACTGTGAAATCCAAAGTGCTTTTGGTTCGGGGCCCGGCACACGTTCGGGCCCAAAAGGTAGGGACGACTGTGAAAACGGCCCATATTCTAACTACTAATGGACTACTACTACTACTTATTGCATTTGATATCTGCTACTTGATTTTTTTAGATTTTGTATTTTTATGGTAAATGCTTGATAAGTTATAATGACTACTATTTGTATACTTGTAATTGCTATTCTCTCAGGAAGAATATTGATGTGGTCAGAGAACTGACACAAAATTTCTGTGATATATTTTTACAGGAAACACTATATCACTGAAGACAGGCTTGGTCACATACTGTTCATGTATGAGATATGAATGCATAGGTTCTGCTGCTTTATACTCTGCGAAACCAATTATATCTTGTTGTGGCAGATGTGAAGGTGGTCTTGTTTGTTTATGGAAGACTCCCATATTGAGTCAGTGTTATTTTATCTGATGCCAGATTGTTTTAGAGCTATCAGTTGGAAATAATAGTGTCCTTCTAGTTAATGTCTACATTAAAAGTGATATATGAGAGAACAGAACACAGAGCTAAACCTAGAAAATCGTAGGGAACTTGAGTATATTTTAACCATTTTTAGATTTGACAATATTTAGTTTAGGTGATTTTAATGCTGGCCCATTTAGTGGTAAGGCATTAACAAACCTTAACAATTTTATGGTGGAAAACAATTTAACTTCCTTTGATGTTAACATGGAGGACAATAATACAGTACCTTCACTTTTATTGCATATACTGGTGCTTACAGTATACTAAGTGGCTTGACCGTATAATTGGCACTAATGATAAATCCTCTAAAATAACAAATATTGAAGTCCTACACAACATGATTGTTTCAGATCATTACCTGTTGTGGCACAAATTGCTATCAATAATCCCTAATTCTTCCATATTTTTTAACCATAGAGCACAGTGGCAAGAATTTTCAGTAATGTGGGACAATCTGAAGATTGATTAGATAAAATCAATATTGGCTGAAACAGACAGAGCTACTGGAAATTTAAATAATTTGAATGCATTTCAATGTAATATACTTGGATACCATAACAGAAACCAATTTCTCCGATATAGTTATGGCATATAAAAAGATTACAGAGGTAGTATATCAGTCTTCACTTAGATATAGCAGACAACTGGTTAAGACGAATAAGTATAGAATTATTCCTCGATGGAATCGACGTTAAAAATTTGCATTCTTCTTTCAGAAGGAATTATGTTTCTCGGTTAGAAAAGTGTAAACAGAGAGAAACTGAAGACTTAAGAAAAATGCAAGAGGGTAGAAAAGGTTTTAAATGTGCTTGGGCTACTTGTCAGAGAAATGAGATTAATGAAAGTTCTAGATTAGTTCAAGAAAAATTTCGTAACAAAGATAATAATAGTTTCTGGAAGGAGGTCAAGAAGCAAAGCAATAAAATCAGATCTTCCAGAGTTATTGATGGGAAAGAAAGAGGAGAGGAAGTAATTGAAATCTTTAGTAGGAAATTTTTAGGTACTAATGTTTTGGTAACATGAAGAAGAGACTTGACTAATAGGTTTAAAGTTGTATGGCCAGTGCAAAGAAAAAGTCGTAACACTGTCCTCGGATAGAGTAAAAAGTTTAATAAAAAGGTTAAATAATGGAGTGGGTTATGATGGTCTTCAGTCACATCTCCTAAAACACAGCACAGATGATTTTTTAGAGAAAAATTGTAAATTATTCAGGAGTTTTAGTCACTGCTACATTCCAGTAGAATTATTAAGAGGAAACATTACACCGATAATTAAAGATATAGACCTGTTCTGGTTTCTTCATGTCATTCAAAGATTTTTAGAGTTGCATATTTTAAATATTTTAGAGGATAAAATTTATGTTAATTTCAGTCAGCTTGGTTTTGACTAAGGGATGTCCATTAGTGATGCCTGTTTTATTACCTCCGCCAAGAAGGTTACCGGTATGTTTTTGCCAGCGTTGGTTTGTTTGTCTGTCTGTTAGGAGGATTACTAAAAAAGTTATGAACGGATTTTGCTGAAATTTTTTGGAGGGATAGGGTTTGGCCTCGGGAACAATCCATTAGATTTAGATGGTGATCTGGATCCAGAAATTTTTAAAAGAAGTCTGTATCATTGTGGGACAATGTTCACTTGAACATTTTTGTTTCTAACTCGATAATTTTAAGGGAAACTATCAGACCTTACCCTGCGTATATTAAAGGAGCATTTGTTGCATTTATAGATTTGCCAAAAGCTTTTGATAATGTAAATCATTTTAAGTTAGGGAATATTTTAATGGACGGAGACCTCCCCACTGACCTTCTTGCACTTATCATGCACTGTGTTAGGAATCAGCTTGCTAGAATGGGGTGCTTTCAAAGCTAGTATTCCGCTAGATGGCTCCACTGTTGCAGTAAACACATTCCCCGCACTGTTTAAAAAGCATATTTTTCTTTGTTAATTATCTATACTGTTGTGTGAAAATGTGGATCATAGTAATGTCATATGCCGAAATATAAATAATACAAATAGAGCACGTATATGTAACGTATCGTGGAGTGTTTATATTTATCATAAACGGAAATTAAAATATCACTGATGGCATGTGATGGCAACCCGTCCTTCCAGTGACCCTATATTATTTAATTTCTGCTACATTTAGTGCAAATTTGGTTCTTAATACATTGTCTGTTCAGACTGTAAAGTACGCCTAGTGGGTATCTAGACTCATCCAGTTTCCATGTGGGCAGAAATTTAATGTTGAGTAAATACTGGCATTCAACATTTTGCTCGCTTCCTTCACGCATGCGCACCACAAGACAGTCCCGTGTTAAAGTTTTTCCACGAGGGATGTCAAGTTTCCATGAAAAATTTTATTTTGATGGCGTGTAATGTCACGGATTCACTCAGAGTAGAAACAAGCTAAATTCATAACATTCGTCATTGGTTCATAAGTGACTATGTACAGGCAGTGTGTTTCACTGAGCGATATCTCTGTGTGATTGTCATTCCCACATCTTGCCTCTCTAGCTGTTAACTAAGCTACGCCCATTTCTCGTGTCCCTGTACCCGACGTTGGTTACATTACTGTCGTAAATGGACACACCCACAAACACATATAGTTCAGTAATGTGAGTTCCTGACTGTTGAACTGAGAGAGAGAGAGACCTTCCCCTGCAGCTTCCTTGCACCATGAGTGAGTCATATATGTATCATTGTAGCTTTTTGTAAATAAAGTGTTACAGTGAAGTTTTGTCTTTTTCTGTTGAGAACTAGTGGTTATTTTAATATTTACATTTCACCAAGTGCCTACCAAATAAATACCTTAAGGTCATCTTATCATCAATATCTCACACACATTGCCCCCTCTTGGCAAGTCCCTAATGGCATGGTCATGTGAGAACTGTCTCCAGGCCACCTGTCCACACACATATGTTTGTAAGATCTTCCACTGACTGAGTCAGTAGCTTGTGCACATACCAGTCCTCTTGACCTGGATGCAATCTCCCTGGGGGTAGACATTTAAGAGAATGCAGTAGTATTTACTCGTCATGTGTTCTCGTTTGCGCATATATATATATATATATATATATATATATATATATATATATATATATATATATATAATCGTGAATACTGAACTTGACTCCTTGTGAATCTTGTGGATCACTTGGAGGCGATGTCTTCGCTTGTTTACCTTCCACAGTCGTCTGTCCTCGGTGAGACCGAGCAAAAGATGACGCGTAAACGATCTTGGTTTTGGGACGGTTCCTCCGACCGGATGATTTATGATGGTGAATGCCAGTATTTACTCAACATTAAATTTCTGCCCACATAGAGACTGGATGAATCAAGATACCCACTAGGCGTACTTTACACTCTGAACAAACTATGTATTAAGAATCTAACTTGCACTAAATGTATCAGAAATTAAATAATATAGGACCACTGAAATGGCGGATTGCCATCACGTGCCATCAATGATATTTTAATTTCAGTTTATGATAAATATAAACAATTCATGATACGTTATATATACGTGTTCTATTGTATTATTTATATTACGGCATATGACATTACCATGATTCACAATTTCACACAACAATGTAAATATTTAACAAATAAAATAATGCTTTTTAAACAGCGCGGGAATGTGTTTACTACTACAGTGGAGCCATCTGACGGAATACTAGGCTTTTCAGAAGCACCCCATTAAGTGGAATAGGTAAAAGCGTAACTATTATGTTACAAATGAAGAGATTAGATAGAGAGAAATTCCTTCTCATCTTTTTAAACTGTACAGTATATTTATGATGTCCAGAAAAAGGTGTCATAAATGAATACTGGATGATGTTTTTACTTTATGAGACTGAATATAATGGTATATGCTGACGACACTGCGGTATTGGGTGACTCACAGGGCAGTTTAATTTCAGTAATTAAAAATTTGAAGAACAAAGATTTTTATGTGATCGGATAATAAAAATAAGTAGAAAATAATGGTGTTTGAAGCATCTAGGACTCCAACACGCTGTATATTCTCAATAAATCAGTATGTCTTTAAACATTATAAATATTTAGGCCACTTAATTAATTTGTCAGACAAAAAGGACACTGAATTTAGATTAAATTCTTTTTATGCAAAATTGAACTCCTGAGTTAAAAAAATTTAAAAACGTTAAAAATAAAATAATACTGTTTTTGTTTGGAGCATATTGTGTGCCGGATTATGGATTATCTGTCTGGAATATTAAAGAAACCCTTAGTTCTCGGATGTTTCAGACATTTGAGATTGCATATTCAGATTCATTAAAAAAGATATTGTGTGTTCCCCGTTTTGTGGGTAGTCATGATGTTGCAATATTGTTCTGTCTATCTGTCTATTGCCAGACGCCTCAATCCCGTACGGGGTGGCCACAAACAAATCGACTCTACGTCGCCCCGTCCCCCGCCATTTCACTGCCCTTCTCCCAACCCACACCCCCCTCTCTCATATACCTCTCCACCCCATCCCTCCATCTCATCCTCGGCCTCCCCCTCCCTCTCCCCCCTCCACCTCACTCACATACACTCTCCTCGTCAGTCTCTCACTCTCCATCCTCTCCACATGGCCAAACCACCTCAGTGTGTTCTTACTAATGCTTCCTATCACATCCACATCCACACCACAACGCTTCTTTATTTTCTCATTTGTCAACCTGTCTCTCCATGTGACTCCACAGGCTCCTCATAAATAACTCATTTTCACTGCTCTCACTCTTCACTTGTGGCCTTCCAACAACGTCCAAGCTTCACTTCCATGCATCAGAGTTGGTATCACAATACTGTTATGTAGTAACTTTTTCACTTCCATGCTCACCTCCCAGTTTCTTATCACTGCTTTCAAGGAACCAGCAACCTTTCTTCTTTGTTGTACCCTTTCAAGCACTTCAGCCTCCAAACTTCCATCATTACTTGTCACACTACCCAGGTACTTAAACATACATTTTCCATTTCCTCACCATCCAACCTCACTGACTTCATCTCTCTCAAAGACCATCACTTTACTCTTCCCTACATTCACCTTTAGATTCCATTTTTTACAAACCTTCCCAAACTCATCCATCAAGCCTTGCAGCTCCCCTTCATCTTCACTCAACAACACAGTATCATCTGCAAACAACAGTACAGGGAGTTTCCAAACACTACCCTCTCTCACCAGGGCCACTCCAACATCCACTGCCCTACCTTGTACCTCTTTTATTACCCATCCATGTACAGACTGAACAACTATAGAGACATAACACATCCCTGTTTCAACCCAACCTTCAAAGAGAAAAATTCACTCAGTTCACCATCCACACGCACTGCAGCCTTGGCACCATCATACATACTCTTCACAGCATTCAGCAACTTCCCATCTACTCCATATATGCTTAATACTTTCCACAGTCCTTGTCTATCCACCCTGTCATATGCTTTCTCCAAATCCATGAAAGCTGCATACAACTTCTTTCCCTTCCCTAGAAACTTTTCCACTAAAGATCTAAGAATAAATATCTAATCTACACAACATCTTCCCTTCCTAAACCCTCCCTGTTCTTCTCCAACTAATTCCTCTGTTCTTTCCCTAACTCTGTCAATAAGTATCCTACCATATTTCCTATTACACTAAGAAGACAAATGCCCCTATGATTACCACACACTTCTTATTCCCTTTTTCCTTTGTACAAGGGAATAATTATACCTGACTTCCAATCCTCCGGGACTCTACCTTCCTCCCAGGCCAATCTGCACATCTTCCACATCCATTCTACTACTATCTCTCCCCCATGCTTCAGCATTTCACCACACAATCCTCAATTTCTGGGGCTTTCCCCAATTTGACTTTCTTAATTGCTTCCACAACTTTTATCCTACTGATTTCTTCCTGTCTTCTCACCTCCCTCCTTCTCCCAGCCATTCCCCAGCCACTTATACTGGTATTACTTCCATCCTCTATGTTCAACAAGTCCTTAAAGTGTTCTCTCCATCTGCTCACTTTTTCTCCTTTCTCCACTAGTAATCTATCATTTTTATGTTTCACTCCCCTGCTAACTTCACTGCCACCCTGTCTTACTCTCTTCACCTCTTTCCAGAACATTTTCTTGCAGTCCCTCCACTTTACACTCAAATTCCTTCCAAATTCCTCATCCACTCTCTTCTTACTCTCTCTTACTAATCTTTTCACCTCTCTCTTCCTTTCTAGGCTATATATAACTCCCTCTTCCGCCTCTCAACTTCTTCCACGCCCCTATTTCTCATCCATTCATTGTATGCTTTCTTCTTTTGTGCCACAGCCTGTCTCACCTCTTCATTCCACCATGCTGTTCCTTGCACCCCCTCTGTCTTCTCTTCACCCCACACACCACATCACATGCTGCACATATTTCTTTTGTGATTATCCTGCACACACCTTCCACGTCCCCCATCTGTTCCAATTCATATTTACCCAATCGTTCCTCCACTTCTCTCCTATATTCTGCCTTTTAATCATCCACTTGTAACCTTTCCAGTCTCCTTGCAACTACTCCTTCTTCCCGTCCTTCCCTTCTTCTATTTCTCCATCTTACTTGGATCTTGCTTCTGGCCACCACCAAGTAGTGGTGCATCCATTACACATCTTCGCATCCTTTCATCCACACACACATAATCAATCATTGCCTTCCTTTCATTCAGTTCACCACCCTCCCTTCTCATCACTCGCCATGTATACCTGTGGATCATTTTGTGCCTGAAGAGGGTATTGGCTGTCACCAATCCCCTCCCAGCACAAATGTCCACTAACGCACTGCCATTCTCATCTATCTCAGCAGGCACACCCCACTCACCAACTATTCCATCCACCTTCACATTCCCTACTTTACCATTCATAGCGCCGATCAAAAACACTCTCTCATTCCTTCCAAATTTTTCCATGCACACTTCCACATTTGTCCAGAACTCTTCTCTCACTCTGCTTGCACGATCTTGCATTGGCGCATACATGCACACAATCGCCCACTTTTGAATTCCAACTTTGAATCATATCCACACAATCCTTGACCCAACTGATCCATACTCTCTTATGTTCTTCTTCCATCTTTTACTCACAACAATGCACACTCCTTCTTTTGCCCTCTCATTCTCACCTACTCCTACACATATACCCCATCCATACTCCCATTCTCACACTCTCTCCTCTCCATTTAGTTTCAGTTGCTCCACATACATCCATTTTCGCACCCTCAAGCATCTGGACAATCTCTCTCTCTCTTTCACCTCATCATTCGTACCCCTTACATTCCATGTTGCGATCCGTATCATGTCCTTTGTCCGGTCCTTGCTCGTCATCTTTTGGTTAGTCCTTGTCCGAGGCTTCTTGTTCGTCTTTTTAGTTAGTTTAGTTAACTGTTTTCCGCCAACCCTTTTAGTCGCCTCGTACGACAAGCAGGGATACTGGGGGAGTATTCTTGAAAACATCACCTTTTATATAGTTAAGCAAGGTTTTTAAAAAGCTTTATGAAGAAAAATAACATTATATTCAGTCAAGGTTTTACTACCATAACCTCTGGCCACTGTTCAGTACAGCTAGGCAACCAATTAAAAAAAATATTTACAGGATAGTATTGCTTTATATGACAATGATATAGATAAAGTGAAGAGTATGGTGGGTCCAAAATCATAAAAAACGAAGAGGTGTGTGTATCATAAAACTTCTTAGTAGGTGATAATGTGGATGATATATTTATATATATCATTTTTCTTTCCCTGCTTGTCGTACGAGGCGACTAAAAGGGTTGGTGGTGGGTTAGTGCCCCACCCCGTAAAAAGAACTAACTAAAAAAGCAAATAAAGCGCCTCGGACCCGGACTGACCATACGTTGACGACTAAGGAACGGACAAAGGACATTCTGAGAGTAGGAACGTGGAATGTGAGAGGAGTGAATGATGAAGTGAAAGAGAGAGAGATTGTCCAGGTGCTTGAGGATGCAAAAGTGGATATATGTGGATTGACTGAAACTAAATGGAAAGGTGAAAGGATGAGAGAATGGGAATACGGTGTAGGTATATGTGCGGGAGTCAGTGAGAATGAGAGGGCAAGAGAGGGAGTATGTCTGATGATAAGCAAGAAGTGGAAGGAGAATATAAGAGAGTATGGAACAGTGGGTGCAAGGATTGTATGGGTGAGGATGAAAGTAGGTATACAAGCATGGGCGATTGTATGTGTGTATGCTCCAACAGAGGATCGAGTGGCAAGATTGAAAGATGAGTTTTGGGCGAGAGTAGAAGCATGTATGGACAAGTTTGAGAGGAGCGAGAGAGTGCTGTTGATTGGAGACATGAATGGCAAAGTCGGGAATGTACGAGTGGATGGAGTGGTTGGTCAGTGGGGTGTGCCAGCGGAAGTAGATGGGAATGGTAGTGCTTTGGTGGACATCTGTGCTGGTAAGGGGTTGGCAATAGCCAACACCTACTTTCGTCATAAGATGATCCACCGGTATACATGTAGAGTAATGAGGAGGATGGATGGTGAACTTGTTGAACGAAAGGCAATGATAGACTACGTGTGTGTGGATGAGCGAATGAGAAGACAAGTGTTGGATGCAAGGGTGTGGAGAGGGTGGGGGAATGGAGTCTCGGACCATCACTTAGTGATGGCCAAGGTAGAGCTGCAAAGAAAGTGGTTGAGGAGGCGAAGGGGAAGACAGGAGGAAGCAGCTCCTGTGAGAAGAGTGGAGAAATTGCAAGATAGTGAGAAGAGGACAGAGTATAAGAGCATAGTGGAAGAAAGATTGGGAAGGTATGAGCTAGAGCAGATGGAAGGGGTGGAAGACGTATGTAAGATATTCACGTAAGAGATAAGCGCAGCGTGTGAGGCGGTTTGTGGAGTGAGGAGGAGATGCAAGGGTGTGCAAGGGACAGCATGGTGGAATGATGAGGTGAAACGAGCTGTGGAACAAAAGAAGAAGGCATATGGTGAATGGTTGGCGAGTAGAGGTAGGGGAGAAGATGAGAGAGAGAAGAGAGAGGTATATGTGAGCAGGAGAAGGGAGGTTAAGAGACTGGTGAAGGAGAGTAAGAAGAAAGTGGATGAAGAGTTTGGGAGGAATCTGAGTGTGAAATGGAGGGAGAGTAAGAAATTGTTTTGGAAGGAGGTAAAGAATGTAAGGCAGTGTGAAAGGGGAAATAGTAGGGGAGTGAAAGATAGGAATAATAGATTGTTGGTGGAGAAGAGAGAGAAATTGAGGAGATGGAAGGAGCACTTTGAGGATTTGTTGAATGTAGAGAGTGAGAGCAGTGTGAGTATAAGTGGTTGGGGAATGGCTG
Organism: Coenobita brevimanus; assembly: GCF_032717465.1. NCBI lineage: Eukaryota > Metazoa > Arthropoda > Malacostraca > Decapoda > Coenobitidae > Coenobita > Coenobita brevimanus. The sequence goes on from NC_136967.1 coordinate 22,457,584, forward strand.
GGAGAAGAAGAGATGAGAGGAGGGAGGAAGAGATCAGTAGGTCGGAAGTAGTGGAAACGATGAAGAAGATTAAGCTGGGAAAGGCCCCAGGAATTGATGGAGTGTGTGGTGAAATGCTTAGGTATGGGGGTGAGATTGTTGTGGAGTGGATATGGAAGTTATGTAGATTGGCTTGGGAAGAGGGAAGGGTTCCAGAGGACTGGAAATCAGGTATAATTGTTCCTCTGTACAAAGGAAAAGGGGAGAGAGAAGTATGTGGTAACCATAGGGGTATTTGCCTTCTTAGTGTGACTGGTAAAATATATGGTAGAATACTCATTGATAGGGTTAGGCATATGACAGAGGAGCTAGTTGGAGAAGAACAAGGGGGATTTAGGAAGGGAAAAGGGTGTGTAGATCAGATATTTGTTCTAAGATGTTTAGTGGAGAAGTATCTAGAGAAGGGAAGGAAAGTGTATGCTGCCTTCATGGACTTGGAGAAAGCTTATGACAGAATAGATAGGCAAGGTATGTGGAAGGTATTAAGAATATATGGAGTGGAGGGGAAATTGTTGAGTGCTGTGAAGAGTATGTACGAGGGAGCTAGGGCTACGGTGCGAGTGGATGGTGAGCTGAGTGAGTTCTTTGATCTCAATGTGGGACTGAAACAGGGGTGTGTAATGTCTCCATGGCTGTTTAATATATATATGGATGGGGTCGTAAAGGAGGTACAAGGTAGGGCAGTGGATGTGGGGGTGGCCCTAATGAATGAGGGTGAGATTTGGAAGCTTCCGGTGTTGCTGTTTGCTGATGATACAGTATTGTTGAGTGAAGATGAATGGGAGTTGCAAGGTTTGGTGAATGAATTTGGGACAGTGTGTAGGAGGAGGAAGCTGAAAGTTAATGTAAACAAAAGTAAAGTTATGGTGTTTGAGAGGAATGAAGTCACAGAGTGTGCAGTGAGGTTGGATGGTGAGGATATGGAGAATGTGAGTGCATTCAAGTACTTGGGTAGTGTGATGAGTAAGGATGGAACTTTGGGGGATGAAGTACGTGAAAGGGTACAGCAGGGAAGGAAGGTTGTTGGCACACTGAAAGCAGTGATGAGAAATAGGGAGGTGAGTATGGAAGTTAAGAAGTCACTGCATGATGGTATTGTGATCCCTACCCTGACGTATGGAAGCGAGGCGTGGACCTTGCAAGAGGGGAACAAGTCAAGAGTGAGAGCAGTGGAAATGAGTTACTTGAGAGGAGCATGTGGAGTGACATGGAGGGACAGGTTGACGAATGAAGAAGTGAAGGAACGTTGTGGGGTAGATGTGGATGTGGTTGAAAAGATTAGGAGAAATACACTGAGGTGGTTTGGACATGTGGAGAGGATGGAGAATGAAAGACTGACTAAGAGGGTGTATGTAGGTGAGGTGGAGGGAGGGAGAGGGAGGGGTAGACCGAGGATGAGGTGGAGGGATGGAGTTGAGAGGTATATGAGGGAGGGGGGGTGAGTTGGGGGGAGGGGAGTCAAATGGTGGGTGACAGAGTGACTTGGAGGCGTTTTGTCTGCGGCCACCCTTTGCGGGATTAGGGCGTCGGGCTATAGATAGATAGATAGATAGATAGATAGATTTTTCTTTACTCTTTTGTCCATAAGACAATATAAAATTCTTGATAATTTTTAAGGCAAATTTTTATATCTGTACAGGTGAATATATATATATATATATATATATATATATATATATATATATATATATATATATATATATATATATATATATTGTTCTTTGTGTTAGCAATGTATTTTAAATGACTGGGTGTAAATTTGCACAATACATATAATGACTAATTTTAAATACCTAGTGGATACAAAATATTAATGCTTATATATACGTGCTCCCTACGTGTCAACAAATGGGTTGGTGGAGGGTTAGTGCAACTCCTCGTAAAATAAAGAACTGAGAGTCAAATGGTCACCCCTTACGGGACTATGGCGTCTGGCTATATATATATATATATATATATATATATATATATATATATATATATATATATATATATATATACTGTATATATATATATATATATATATATATATATATATATATATATATATATATATATATATATAATGTCCTCATCCCACACTGCCACAGGCTCCAACAGTAGTAGTCCAGTATATGAAGGACGTTGCCCAGTGAGTTGTTCTTCCTATGGTCAGCCTTCAAGTGTACAGTACCAAGATCAGCTGAGGCGTTGTAAGTAATCACTGGTTTCTCAAAGTTCACTGTCTTTTTCTAAATGGCTACACTTAATGCTTTCCAACGTCACTTCACTATTCTCACAAGCACTGGAGCTATACACAGTTTACTAATTGCAATTACACTTAATGCTTGACAACAATTCACTGTTATTACAAGTTCTGATGATGTACAAGCTTCAATAAACACTTCACTATCTTCACAAGTACCGAAAATAATCTTCACTAACTGTAATTACACTTAATGCTTGCCAGCAAAACGTCACAAACTTCACTTGCAATTACACTTAATTCTTGACAACACTTCACTGTTATTACAAGTTCTGATGATATACAAACTTCAATAAACACCTCACTGTCTTCACAAGCACCGAAAATAATCTTTACTAACTGTAATTACACTTAATGCTTGCCCGCAAAACGTCACAAACTTCACTAGCAGCACTACACTCAAACTGAACCAAAACCGACTGAACTTCACTCAAACTGAACTGAAAACCAACTAAAACTTCCTGTAGGCTCCTTCCCACTCTTATATAGCCTTACATTACTCAAGAAACTTCTGGCGCCACGAACTCGACGGGGCAAAAGCTAACAGTTACCAGCTAGGAGACATCAAAACATGAAATTAGTTTTCTTACGTTACATAACACTCTGAATCATTTACCATATGAAGTTATTACATAATTAACAAGCAATCACTTAAGTAAAACATTATAAATAAAAAAGAGCGCAAAAATTAATGCATAACTTAAGAAATAACTACGTTCACAAAAAGCAGACAAACTGGCAACTCTGACTCGTACCGAAACCACTGTAAAAATCGGAAACGTCGAGATACATCTTGGCACCTAACTGGCAAATCTCGCTTCTTAACAATATATATATGCAAAGTAAATTAAAACTAAAATTGAAATTGAAACTACTACTACTACTACTACTACTACTACTACCACCACCACTAGTACAGTAAACTCTCAGTTATCTGTCATCACAATATCCAGGAAAAAATCGGTAGGATGGATGTTGTGGAAGCAATGAAGAAAGTCAAATTGGGGAAAGCCCCAGGAATTGATGGAGTGTGTGGTGAAATGCTGAAGCATAGGGGAGAAATAGTAGTAGAATGGATGTGGAAGATGTGCAGATTGGCATGGGAGGAAGGTAGCGTCCCAGAGGATTGGAAGTCAGGTATAATTATTCCCTTGTACAAAGGGAGAGGGGGGAAAAGAAGTGTGTGGTAATCATAGGAGCATTTGTCTTCTTAGTGTAATAGGAGAAGTATATGATAGGATACTTATTAACAGAGTTAGAGAAATACCAGAGGAGTTAGTTGGAGAAGAACAGGGAGGCTTTAGGAAGGGAAGAGGGTGTGTGGATCAGATATTCATTCTAAGATCTCTAGTGGAAAAGTTTCTAGAGAAGGGAAAGAAGTTATATGTGGCCATCATGGATTTGGAGAAAACATATGAGAGGATGGATAGACAAGGACTGTGGAAAGCATTAAGAATATATGGGGTAGATGGGAAGTTGTTGAATGCTGTGAAGAGTAGCCTATGTATGAGGGTGCTAAGACTGCAGTGCATGTGGATAGTGAACTAAGTGAGTTTTTCTATTTGATGGTTGAGTTGAAACAGGGATGTGTCATGTCTCCATGGTTGTTCAATCTGTATATGGATGGGGTTATAAAAGAGATACAAGGTAGAGCAGTGGATGTTGGAGTGGCCCTAATGAGAGAGGACATTGTTTGGAAACTCCCTGTACTGTTGTCTGCAGATGATACTGTGTTGTTAAGTGAAGACGAAGGGGAGCTGCAAGGCTTGGTGGATGAGTTTGGGAGAGTGTGTAAGAAACGGAATCTAAAGGTGAATATAGGGAAGAGTAAAGTTATGGTCTTCGAGAGAAGTGAAGTCAGTGGATGTACAGTGATGTTGGATGAATTTGGGAGAGTGTGTAGGAAACGGTATCTAATGGTAAATGTAGGGAAGAGTAAAGTTATGGTCTTCGAGAGAGGTGAAGTCAGTGAATGTACAGTGAGGTTGGATGAGGAGGAAATGGAAAATGTGAGTATGTTTAAGTACTTGGGTAGTGTGATGAGTAGGAGTGGAAGTTTGGAGGGTGAAATGCTTGAAAGGGTACAACAAGCAAGAAAGGTTGCTGGTTCCTTGAAAGCAGTGATAAGAAACTGGGAAGTGAGCATGGAAGTGAAAAAGTTATTACATGACAGTATTGTGATATCATCTCTAACGTATGGAAGTTAAGCTTGGACGTTGTTGGAGGGACACAAGTCAAGAGTGAGAGCAGTGGAAATGAGTTATTTGAGAGGAGCCTGTGGAGTCACATGGGGAGATACATTGACAAATGAGGATGTGAAGGAGCGTTGTAGTGTGGATGTGGATGTGATAGGAAGCGTTAGGAGAAACATACTGACGTGGTCTGGCCATGTGGAGAGGATGGAGAGTGAGAGACTGACGAGGAGAGTGTATGTGAGTGAGGTGGAGGGGGAGAGAGGGAGGGGAAGGCCAAGGATGAGATGGAGGGATGGAGTGGAGAGGTATATGAGAGAGGGGGGTGTGAGTTGGGAGCAGGGCAGTGAAATGGTAAGGGACAGGGTGACGTGGAGGCGATTTGTTTGTGGCCACCCCGAATGGGATGGAGGCGTCTGGCATTAGATAGATAGGCACTATCCGGCATTGCTGGCTCGGTTCTATTAAAGCAGTATCCAGCGAAATTATGCACTATCCGGCACTGAAACGGGATGTAACCACCTGTTCTATGCAATATCTGGTGTTGATGTATATCAACCTGCTCGTAAAAGGTTGCCATCCGGTGCTGTATAACTGTATTACTATATTTCATCATTACTGTATTGTATTATATGCTTGATTTTCATCTTGTAATCATGGAAAAGTTTTAAGATAGAGGGTTGAGAGGGAGAATAGCACAATATCCGGCTTGACGCCGAATATTGAGCTGATGGGGGGGTACTATGCAATCAATGTCTGGCATTTAGCAATATTTGGCATAGGGCTTGGTTGAATTATGCTAGATAATTGAGAGTTTACTATACTACTACTACTACTACTGCTACTACTACTACTACTGCTACTACTACTACTACTATTACTACTACTACTATTACTACTACTACTACTGCTGCTGCTGCTGCTGCTGCTACTACTGCTATCAATATATTATTATTATTATTATTATTCCTTGGTTTTGTTTTGTCGTTGCTGTTGTTTTAGCTTAAGGAAATTCATCGAAACCAAAGGGTTAAACCTTTGAATCGGCTTATGCCTTTGTTAAAAATTTATTCTTTTTACATCCAGAAGTAAAGTTTAGAATGAATGAAGTAGGAAAGGTGCTGGGAGGAATGAAAAAGGTGTTTAGATGTCGTTCACTTAGAATGGATGTAAAGAGAAGGCTGTATGAGGGTGTGGTACCGACTGCGTTATATGGGGCTGAAACATGGAATATGGGCGTAGCAGAGAGGAAAAGTTTGAATGTAATGGAGATGAGGTGTCTGAGGAGTATGTGTGGAGTGACGCGTATGGATCGAGTGCGAAATGATGAAGTGCGAAGGAGAACTGGAGTTGTTCGGGAGATGGCTGATAGAGTTGAGCAGAGGGTGTTGCGATGGTTTGGGCATATGGAAAGAATGGATAATGAGCGATTGGTGAAAAAGATAACTAGATCTAATGTGAGAGGTGTAAGGCTGTGAGGGAGACCACGAATAGGATGGATGGACAGTGTGAAGAGAGCGCTGGTTGTGAGAGGGATGTCTGTTGAGCAAGGAAGAGTGGCTGTGCGTGACAGAAATAAATGGAGAGAAATTGTGAATGAATAAATGATGACGCAGCCCTGAGGGGATATTCTCCCGCATTTGGTCTGATCAGCTAGCCAGGTCAGGTGCAGGTAAGGGGATGGGTCTATTATGATGTGGCAGGGGTAAACTAGATCTGCTGTCGGGCCCTGATGCGGATGTCACTGATTGCACTGCGCAGTTGACCCTTGTGCGGTGTGGTGCAGTGAGGATCTGTCCCTTCTCCCCTTTGGGGCTAAGATGCGAATGAATGTGTTTGAATGGATGTGTAAATGGGGAGTGTGTCGTCCTGTCTCGGCTACCTCCCTTTCCTTGGGGGAAGCAGCCTAGGTATATAGAGATAGATAGATAGACATCCAGGCGATTACAGTATATTTATTTTCGGGATACGTTTAGAACAGTAGGAGTTAGATATCGCCTTCATTAACCAGCTCATTGTTTGAAGTTCTTCCCAAATGGATGATATTAGTTGGGGGGGGGGCAAAAATAAAACTGAAAATGTGTCATGGTAGTGAAGGGGTTAAACAACTTTGCTTTTATGCGCTGTTGTGTCGTAAATCAGGTGTTGTGCAGGTATTGGTACAGTATGTTAACAATTTTGCGGTGAGGAGTTTCTATGATATAAATGAATTGATTCGATATAAAGTGGAATAAATTCTTTATTCTCGTTCAGAATGTTAACCTCTTCACTGGGTGGCGTACTTCGATGTTCTTGCTACCACCAGGCAATCCTGATCAGCGTGGGTCTCCTGCTGAAGTAAAGTAGATATGCTACCAACAGGCAATACTGATCAGCGTGAGACTCCTGTTGAAATAAAGTAGATATGTTACCATCAGACAATCTTGATCAGCGTGAGACTCCTGTTGTAGTGAAGTAGTTATTTTACCACCAGGCAGTCATGATCAGCGTGAGACTCCTGTTGCAGTAAAGCAGACAGGAAAGCCTGTATCTAACCCCTGCAGTTCGACAGGTCTCTCCAGTTGATTAATACTGCCTAGTGATAGCAAGAGTAAAATATAAAAAATGGCACAGCACAAATGTTAATCCCCACAAGTCTCTCCTAGCCAACTAAATTTGTCTGGCGACTACTGTAGCAGTCGTTAATATTGATAATTTTAACAGACATTGTCTGATGAGATCTCCACTGCTGTCCACAGAGACGGCAGTGGAGATCTCCTCATCAGACAATGTCTGTTAAAACTATTAATATTAACGACTGCTATAGCAGTCGCCAGACAATTTTAGTTGACTAGAGAGACTTGTGGGGAGTGCTGTGCCATTTTCTATATTTTATTATTGCTATCACTAGGCAGTATTGATCAACTGGAGAGACCTGTCACCAGTCATCAGTCCGTTCTTGAAATGCTAATAATGTTTGTCATTGTATCATTACGTGTAAGAAAATCCTAAGATGGTAACCTTGGATACGATGGGTGCCAAGCAGACAAATAGCTCTTTGATTTCTATATTATCTAGTGATTAATACCTTGTTGTTTTGAGATTTTCCTTGGAACATTATGTTCATTGCAATGAATTATTCATTATACAAAACACGAAGCTACGAGAATTATACTACATTTGGAGAGAGAGAGAGAGAGAGAGAGAGAGAGAGAGAGAGGTGGAGGGATGAAGGGGGGGGGACAGACGGGGGTTGGGGGGAGGAGGGAGGTCAGGTGTACCAATTCTTACTGCATATTCACGGCTTCTGTGCCAGTGTTCGTTGCAAAGAGTATCGAAGCATGGGGTGCCGATAATTATTTTTGTGGGTGTACATGTAGGTTGGGTATAGGCAGTGGCTTGGGTACAGGTAGGGTATGGGTACAGTAAAGGATATTGCTCCGTATGTGGACATTGCCCGTATCGGGTAATGCTTTTGGCTCTATTATGTTGGATAATCGAGGGATTCTTGTACCTTATTTACGCGACGTCGTTTGAGCCTCGGCCATCCCTACATAGTAAAAGCAACCGCGCTTTTTGACATGTAGATATACTTCCCTCTGTGTTCTTTCTCCAGATTAACTAATGTAACAATTCCAAAAACATAAGTATGAGATATACTATACATACAAAACTGCAGCACAAAGAGCCTAAGAGAAAGAGAGAGAGAGAGAGAGAGAGAGACTGGATTTACATATCGCCTGTGTGAATATGGGCAACCAGACCGATGTAAGTGCGTGTGGACGTGCAGATGGTGTGAGGTGGTGGTGTGAAGATCAGGTGATGTGGTGGAATGGTGAACAAGTGGAATGGCGTTGCCGGATTTTTAAGAGAGATTATATGAGGGATTATAAGAGGTCCAGGAACTTTCTCTTACAGCTTTTGCAGACTAACGCACAATATTTTGTGCGCACCTGTTTACTATTACAGGTGACCTCATATGACCTCCGACCAGTGACCTCAAATGACCTCGGAGGTCAACCTCACATAGCCTGTGTCCGAACTGGACATCATGTGAGTTTCCATGCCAAAAATTGGGCTGCTGGGTCCAGTCGTTCGAGCGTGTATTACCATGACCTTAACTGACCTCTGACCAGCGACTTCAAATGACCTCGGAGGTCAGCCTCACATACCCTAAGTCCGAACTGGAGGTCATGTGAGTCTCCATGCCAAAAATTGGGCAGCAGGAGTACCCGGGATTGCCCAGGACAAAAAGACAAAAACTCTATCGGTCACCTCAAATGACCCAAATCTGATCTTTGACCCCTCAAAACCACATTTGTGTCACCCTGATTCAGAATATATATGGGTCTGGGGGTCTATGGCCCTTGGTTTGGGTGTGATTGAAGGACAAACAAACAATGTGGCTGTTATATATATATATATATATATATATATATATATATATATATATATATATATATATATATATATATATATATATAAATATATATATATATATATATATATATATATATATATATAATATATATATATAAATATAATATATATATATATATATATATATATATATATATATATATATTATATATATATATATATATATATATATATATATATATATATATATATATATATATATATACTATATATATATATATATATATATATATATATATATATATATATATATATATATATATATATATATATATATATATATATACTATATATATATATATATATATATATATATATATATATATATATATATATATATATATATATATATATATATATATATATATATATATATATATATATATATATATATATATATATATATATATATATATTTCCTTCATTCTTTCCTCTTCCTTCGGCCTGTGGGTGACTCTACACTGAGTGACAAGCCAAATGGTTTCCTGTACACCAGGAAAGCATTTACTACGCTGGATGGTAACCATATAACCAGATTTTGGCGCCTGGTGGTTTTAGTGGGTAATTATTGCCCTCCAATTGGATTGAACCGGTGAAGGTTTATATCCAAGGGATGGTTGGGGTTGATTGCTCATGTAATACCACTCAGGGATGAGTGAAGCTGGTCACTCTCATCTTAAATGTCGGGACCAACTGCCTAGCCCCGGGCTCCTACGCTCCTCATGGGGCAATGCAGGATTGGATAATATATATATATATATATATATATATATATACCACTGGGTCAATTAAAGACCTTTAAGTGCAAGGCCTCATAGCCACCTTGCCACTGCAGATCTGATAGGTGTGAGAGCATCACATAATGTGATGTTTCCTTTCAGATTCCCACACCCCGATCCAGTGCGGTGGGGCTGCCTGTGAATTTAGGTTAATGCGGCCACTATGTTTGACAAATAAATGTAGAATGACACTTTGCAATATACCAGTGAGATGATTAAACACCTCTAGGAGCGAGGCCTCATAGCCAATGCGCACTGCGGGTCTAAAAGGAAACATCACATTACGTTATACCCTCACACATTTTTTGCTATCTTTCTATCAATCAATATATATATATATATATATATATATATATATATATATATATATATATATATATATATATATATATATATCATTTGAGGTCACCGATAGAGTTTTTGTCTTCTTGGAAAGACTGAAATTATTAATATGAACGTGGAGAACCAAATTGATTGTGTAATTGGGAATAATGTGGTGAAGAATGTAGAAAACTTTAAATATCTGGGAACGATTGTATCATCTAATGGATCATTAAACAATGAAATTGAGGAGAGGTTTAGACAGGCTTGGCGAGCTGTTGGAATGTTGAAATCTCTTTGGAATATTAATATGCTTTCGGTACATACTAAAGTGAAATTTTACAAGTCCATGGTTAGACCAATTTTAATTTATGGGCATGAGTCATGGTACAGTACAATTGCAACAGATCAGAAAGCATTAGGATTTGAGAATAAAATACTGAGAAGGATTCTTGGGGTAAAGTGGCAAGACAGAGTTACAAATGAAAGAGTAAGGGATATTACGAGAGTGGAACCAGTTAATAAATATGTGAGACTGTCTCGCTGGAAGTGGGTGGGGCACATATACAGAAAAGAAGGCAGTTTAATACAGGATGTGCCAGAGTGGACTGCTAGTGGAAGAAGAGGTAGAGGTAGGCCGAGGGAAACCTGCTTGAGGACAATGAAAAAAGAAGCAGGAGAGGAGTGTTGGTGGGACCTGGAGGAGATGGCAAGAGACAAATATTGGTGGAGAGAGTTCATTGAGGCCCTATGCATCTCGTGGGGTGCCACAGGAAATGATTTATATATATATATATATATATATATATATATATATATATATATATATATATATATATATATATTCTCAGGGAAAGGCCAAAAGCCGAGGTGATTAGATAAAGTTAACTCAAAGTGTTTTTATTTGATTTGAACTCAAAAGTGGTGGACGGGCTAAGGGATTGCAAGAGTAAGTAATTCGATTTTGAGAGTGATCATCAGAAAGTCAAGGTCACCTGGCAAATTCAAATATTCTACCCATAGTTAGACCAATTTGAGAATGCGGGAGTTGCAATCTCTGAGTGCTCTTTCTTGTTGATTTTGTTACAATCAGTCCTTTTAACCGGATACTTCACTGGTTGTTTTTGTATCAAAGACTGTATTGGTCCATTTAAACAAGTACTGTATGTGCCCATGACCTCTGGAGCATGAATAAAGCAGGCTGTCTCCATTACTGGCAACAATCATTTTTTTAGAACAGAAAAGAATGCTCAAACAGACGAGCAGTATTGGTGTATGAAAACTAACACATTTCCTCCATCCAGAACCCCTTCATTCTTTGCTCTTGGAGCCAAGGCAAAAATGCACCCCACCTCATCCTTCACCCAGTTCCATACAAGGACGGTCATTTCATGATGTTCACATCACAATTTTTCTTACAAAATAAAAATAAACTGGTAGTGAGAAACTGGTCTGACGTCGTTTCGGCGGCGAGTCCCATGTTTCCGTGCTTTGCATACCCGGCATCAGATAAAGTCATCCCAAGCTGTGTTATTAGTGAGTGCCAGATAAGGAGGCAACTTTCAGTTTAAACGTGGTGTTCTGATTTTTTTTTTTTTTTTTTTTTTGTGTGTGTGTGTTTTTTAAGCAGAAATCCATAATATAATTCTTTGAATTTGGACCGATACATACAATTTTTTTTTCTTTGGCAAGTTCCTGCTTTCACTTCAAGAAATTATTCTTTTTAGCCTGTTTACCCCATTAATCACATTGCTTAATTTATTGTATATTCTTGCTCTTTTCTTTATTTATCTCAGTACAGTCTTTTCAAGCCGGCAAGGATAGATATAGTTTTCATTAATCTCATCAATGCAAGAAACTTTTCCTACGACTAATATAAATGTCTGGAAGTAGAATGATTAAAATATAAAACGTGTCATCGGATTAAAGAAGGTATTAGTCTTCAGTTTATGCGTCTAGGGTATTAGTGATATAAAATTCTGTCTAGTCAAACTGTGATAGTGATTATGCAGGGTGATGGGATCAAAAGAATAATTGTCCAGGTATATAACTCAAGATCCCAAGGCTGGTTAGAAGTATAACCTGGGGAATACTGGATTACGGATTCGTTTTAAGGATTGAATTTCACTTATTTAGGAGTCAGTACTCTTTCAAAAACTTCCTCGGCACGACATCATACATTCCCATTATTATTGCACCAGATCCGAATATGATATCCAGAGCAAATCACAATGCAGATAAAGGATGTTCGTGGCCAAGTGCTGACGTTTAACCCGTTAGGCGGGATGGCGTCTTTGTTTTAGTTTATTGTTGCTGTTACGAGACTATTTTTATATTCTGCTTTGGAGAGCAATTTGACTGTGATGAGATTATTAAGGGCTATATCAAACCCCTTCAGTTCTAAAAGCTTATCCTAAACTGAATGAAATCGTTTGGAGCAAGGAAGAACTAAATCAACAAGACGTTCTCTGTCTGACATGGTTTAGGGCTGTTCAGGACCAGCCCTCTGCTGACATGCAGTAAGTTAACAATTAGACCTAGGACGCAGTTTTCGTCGTCCGTGCCCAGAGAATACTAACTACAAAAAGTATGATACCGGATTGCGTTTATTACAACTGCAGCGGCCCAAGTTCTTGATATTAGACTGTGATATCCTGTTGATTTTTGAACAGTTTGGTAGGATATTACTCAATGCCCTTAAGAGTCCAAGGAGGGAAAGCGACACCCAGATCGAATCTGCAAGTGGTGTCAGCGGTGACGAGTAGTGCATGTGAAATAAGAAGTCTTGATTTTGTATGTGTGTGTGTGTGTGTGTGTGTGTTATTGCAGGATGCAAACATATATATATATATATATATATATATATATATATATATATATATATATATATATATATATATATATATATATATATATATATATGAGCGAACATAGTAACTGCAGTTACTTTAAATTTCCGTCATGACAAATTCTGTTAAACTCTGTAAACAAGGATCTTATGAAGAAGAAGGTAAAAAGAAAAATGGTTCAGACGAGTAACTGTCCGTTGTCGTAAACAGAAGATAGGCAGACTAAGTAACATTCCAAACAGACAAGAAGAATCGCTAGAAAGATTTACTTCACATAAGAAAAAGGAAAGGCTTATCATTTCATCCATTATCATACTGTATTTCTCATCCTAATCTAAATTCTCAGTATTATACATAGCGTAGGTGAAATCCAAAAAACTGAAAAGGAAAACTGGAAAAGTAGGAGAAACTATACGAGTAATCAGTGCACTCAGTGAAATGAAATGAGTATCCATTAATTCATCTTTTAAGCTTCCAAAATTGTCGGCCCCAGCCCACAGGTGGAAACATATACTCTACAGTGCTTTACATGATTAAGTCGCCTTCTCTTAATACCTGTAGGATAGAGCCAATCCGACGACCACCAAGTGACGAGATATAAGGGAGCAATCGTTCATGAACAGCCATGAGCAAAAAGTTCGCTGACAGTCTTCTGCTGCATTGTGTCCACTTTTCTCATTCCTCCCCAAACACTAGAGATTATACTTCCTTCACATACTCTTTTGTATTGTGCTTCATATTGCTACTACATAAAATGAATGTACACAACACCCTCCATTGCCTCAGCCATCAGTCAGGTATCGGTCAATGTTTGCTCATGGTTGTACGTTTCCACACATGGGTCATCCATCAACCTGTGTGCCTTTTAATGCACTCTTGTACTTCTTTATCTTCCATACCTCGCCCTGACGTATATCTCTTATGACACCAAGTCATCGTTTTGTTCCTCCATGCATCATACTATATTCAAAGTCACTTGCGTATACCCTGTTCAGCATGCTAATCATACGCATTTTAATCTTGCGACTTGTCATCAAAGATAATTCCCTACCCTCGCATCACTGTACTTCCTTATTCCACTTCTTTTTACAAACATTTACCTTTCCTGCTCTACTTATTCTCCAAAAGTCCTGTGTTCATGTATGTTAATGTGGGCACTAGCACACCCTCAGCAAGCCCCCTTGCAACCTCTGTACTCTATTCATCCAATGCCTGCAAGATTAATTGTCAATAAAATTATAGCGTCGATTATAACTGGTAAACACTTACGACCCGTGTTAATTGCGTACTTGCACTCTGCGGTGTTCATTCAGTAGAATAAAGGCTGCTAAAACAGTTGCTAAGTATCTTGAACAAACCCATAGCACAGAATCGTAAACAAGTACAGCAACAGGTGCGTTGTGATGTCCAAGACCACCTTGGTTTCTGGGTCAGGTAATACGCACATAAGATATGCAAATTTTGCAGGTGCAAGAGTGAGACTAGTGGAAGGCTCAGCTGGGATGGCGCGAACCCAGCCCACATTCATACCTGTAAGATGCAGCTATCATCCCAGAAAGGAAGAATTCTTGTCTTTTTACGTTAACTATTTGGCCCTTCATATAAATGTATTGCATGTGCACGTAGCTACAACATATCAAACTTTCTTAGGCACATTTAGCAGCATTAATATATTCAAATTGATCAGTATATTCCAGGTTGCTCTCATATTGCAAGACTAGGAACATTATTTTCAAATTCGTATAAAGTCAGGACAGAAGGCAATTTGTAGTTAGAGGAGAGAGGCTTTGCTTATCTGGTGAGTGTCAGTGCACAACTTTGGGCTCACGGTATGGCGGTGACAGGAGTGAAAGTGTTAACGATGACCTTGAGCCACTTCTGCTGCTAGATTGTAGAAGCAGATTTAAGAATATCTCCAGTGAAGTCCAAGAATTGTACAAAAAAAAAGAAAGATATACCTGATAGCACAGTAAATAAGAAAGGAAATAAACAATAATCACAACACTACATCAAGATATTTCTGTTGCTCATCGTTCATCTCGTGATATATGACTAAGTGTCACTACATTCACATTCGCCAACGAGGCCGTAGCCTTGATCCTGTTACGTGAAGGTACTGTATTTATTTGGAGGATGAAGCTCTTGGCTTTTGCAGCATCTCGACACATTTGTAATAGGCTCGGTAAGAAAAACATATCGTTATATACATGCAAAGTACTCTGTAAAATTTCTCAAGTGGATTTTGACCGATGGTGACGAGTACATTAGGCCTCTAAGGTAAGCTTTTTTTTTTTTTTTTTTTTAAATTAAATTAGCTGTTCTGTTCTGTTATCCTATCCTTTATTGTCTCATGCAGGAAGGTAAATTGATAATTTATTTGGACTTCTTAGAACTGACCGAGAGATTCAGTAACGCATAGCTATTCAAGTGAGAGTTGTTTATAACTTTGCCCATCAGCCAGTCACACAGCACATTTCCATGCAGAAGTTGAAAGCTGTTTAGATTAGCGTAGTTTCAAGGGACAGTGCCTGAAGCCTGGAAAGAATGTGAAGTAGTATATTGTGTAATGGAAACGGTAACTAGAGAGACTGTTAAAACCACAGGGAAGTTTATTTGTTAAGTGTCAAAAGAACGGTTCATACGGAGAAGGAAGCTACAGAAGAGTTTTAATGTGATGAACACGATAGCTTTATATAGGGCAAACGATGTGTTGGTCGAATGTTTTCACTCTAATCCCAGGCAAATAAGACTATGCAGAAGGATACAAGAGTATTAATGTAGTACAGTAGTTACTGCTTCCGGGGTGCTCAAGAGGGGCGTCTTCACCTGGTGGCACCGACATATCCAGGCGATTACGCTTCCTCGTTCTAAAAACTTTCGTCAGCTCACCTTCTGTCTCCAGAAAGGATAATGGTGGACCGCAGAGGAAAGCCACCTTTATCCTGCAGTCCGCAGAGTTCATATACGGATTAGTCTAAGGCAACAACAACTACAACAACAACAACAACAATATCTAGAGTTGTAGGAGAAGTATGATTCAGATACTGGTACTGTACAGTATTAACTCCATGAACCCAGTTGACGTCACCTTTAGTTTATTTTCGTTGCTGCCAACAATTTTGTTTAACTTAGAACAGGAATCTTGTACTGTAGAGATTTTATACGGTTATATCTGACCTCCCCAGTTCGAAAAGTCTATTGTGAGATGGATATAATCATCAGGGGAGGGCAAAAAGACACTGAAGTTATGTCCTGGGGTTCAAGGGATTTAAGCAGATGACAGATTAATTGTATGATAAGGGGAGCAATAAAGGATTGCGGATGGTGTAACATACTTTGAAATGTGCCAATTAATTGCTTAAGATGCTACATACTAACTACTGTGTAAAACAAGGTATGGAAGGTAAACAGTTGAATGCTGAAGAATTTTTGTGATGGTAGTTATTGTTGTTGTCACTGACCGCCTGGCTGAGTAAACATGTCGACTGGAAGAGTCCCAAAGGGATTGCCCCATAGATTTCTTAAACTGTTGATTTTGCGTTTGCTGCATAGTGTGTCATGTGCTGTGTAGTGCTCCGTTATGTGTGTTAAGTTGTCAGGGGTTGTTCTACAGACAGGGTACGTATGTTCTGTGACTCCACCCAACCCTAATGTAAGCTGGTAACGGAAAAGGACTGGGTGATTCGCTCAGCTCTGTATAACGATGTCTTTGGTGGGTGAATGTCGGGAGTGTGGGGGTTTGTAATACAGTGTTGTGATTGAGGTTTTTGTATTGCCTGGGGGTTGAAATAAGTATACAGGTATTTTTTTCATTCCTAATGTTGGAATGTCTGGAGATGGTATGTTATTAAGGAGGGTTTGGTAATATCAGTGTGATGAATGTTTTATGTGCCTAGATGTGTTATTAAACTCTGTCATGTAATGAAAGAAGTGATGTGTTAGCACAAGCTACTGCGTAGAACTGTGTACCTCTCATATCACGATGTTCTCTTACAGTGAGAATTTTGGTTTCAAAGTGTGAGTGAGCTGTGAAAGTGATTGTGGTGCAGCCAGTGGTGATGCGCTGGACATCATTCTGTATTGTTTGCAGGGAACTGTAATGGGTGTTTTATTGGATGGGGGCACATGCTGGGGAAGTATAGGATATCATTGACCTGATTTTTTTTTTTTTCCTTTTTTCTTTTTGTAGTGTAGGAAGGGTGTTTCTTTTTGTTGCCCAAAATCGGTCCCTTTAAATGCCTGAGTGCGTTGAGTGCAGGGGTGCACCACTTCTTGATATGTTATATATGGTCCTTGAAAGTGAATTCAGTGTCCTTTGTACCTTTAAGGCACTTCTAAGGTCGATGTAGTAAAGTGTGTGAACGGGTACAAGGATGTTTGGGAGAGAACCCAGCATCAGTTCTGGAGCTAAAACAAGGGTTTGCGAATATGTATTAGGATATAAAAGTAATATTAAAGGTCAAAACTGGAGTCAAGAAGTGATGATAAAGGAAGGGTGAAAGATGGACTCTCTCAAATCTGCTGCATGGAAATGATGATATGTGGCTTGTTGACTGAGATTGAGACCTCTGCATTGTGACTCAGAAATTTTAATGCTTGTCAACAGCTGAAAAATGTGCATTAATCTTACCATCTCCACCTGTTTTAATAGCTGTATGGAAATATCTTGAGGTATCCCATTGGTATTGAGGTATTTACTTAAAGTGTGTGAGTTTCAAATCACATAACGTAGTAGAAACCCCATTTTCAAGTTTGATTTCTTTTTTCCCCTTTTTTCCTTTTTCTTTTCTTAAATATAGTTTGGTGATAGAACTAATTTGTCTGTCGAGTCATTTCCTCAAGTCTGTTGACTCAAAATAGCTTATAAACCTACGGTATATTTCAAATGTCAAGCAGATTATTTTGTGTAGCTCCCTACGTGTCAACAAGTGGGTTGGTGGAGGGTTAGTGCCCCTCCCCTTAAAACAAATAACTCAAAGTCAAATGGCCACCCCTTATGGGATTATGGCGTCTGGCAATAGATAGATAGATAGTCAACAGCTGTGTCTGAAAACGAATGTACACAATAGTCAAGTGACAGTATGTGTGATAATGAATGTATATAACAGTACAGTGAAGGTTGTTGAGAGGAGATGTCTCACAATGTGCAGTGCTAGTGAAAGGGGGGCTTTAAGTGCCGTAAGAGTTGAAATACTTTGGTGCAGTGATAGAAAGTAGTGGGCAGTGTGAACACGATGTAGAAATTGGAATAGCATAAGGAAGAAATGTGGATGGTTCTATGTAGTTCTACGTACATAATAGCAAATTGAGTTCAGGGTTTGGAAGATGTTTGGGATGGGTTAATTTTGTAAGTGCGAGATATTGGGATGACATGAGTATGAGAAATCTGGATTGAGAGCAATGAAAATAGGGTTGTTGGGTAACCCATGTTGGATACGTAGATTGGATAAGGTAATAAACACCGAGATCCAAGAAATATATGTAGTGAGGAACTCTGAATTAAAAAAAAATAAAATGTGCATTGGTGGTATGATTCCATAGAAAAAATTGATACGAGTATGATGGTGGGAAGAAAAATTGTTTATGAGCTAGAGGGTAACAAGGGGCATGGCTTGCGAATGTCAAGTCATCTTTGCAACATATTATGGGAAGCAATTGTGTTACAAATTGAGGCAGCCCAGGGATTGGTTCTATCCAGTAAATGCTGTGACTGCTACTTAAGCAGGTAAAATACTATAGTGTGCGTGGCCACACTTGTTTGTTGGAGGCAAGACTCTCCAAAGATTGATTTGTGCATGTATGATGTATGGCCTTTTGCACGTGGAATTCGTATGAGAGTATCATTAGTTGTTCTGGAGCTTGTCCGCCCCATTCTTGTAGGGTGAAGTGTTTGGGATAACAGTGATTAATGATTATGGATATAAAGTGGGCATAATGATAGGTCTGCAGCATTGTGAAGGTACTAGGAGTATATGGAAAGTTTTCTTACCCCAGGCATCCAAAATGTCGACTCAGTAACAGCAATTGAGAGGGGGAACGGTACGAAATGTAATTGTGAGACGAAATGACATAGATCTGAAGCACGTGAGGGTGTTCAGATATTTAGGGAATGGCGTGAAAAAGGTGTTAAGCCGAAAGATAAGCGAAAGGAAAGATACAGCATCAAAGGCGAGTGTCAGAGGCAATGATTAAAAAAAAAAAATGTTAGGTAAAAAAGGAAGCATTGCATGGCAGCAAACCTTTTATAACATTGACGTACAGTAATAAAATGTGAATGATGCTGAAGGGGCAAAAGTCAAGGGAAAGGACTGTTAATCTGAGTTTCCTCAGGATTGCGTGTGTGTTACACTTAAATAAATAAACAAATTTATAAATAATATTTTGTGGAGGAGGATGTAACAAGAAACATGAAGAGGTGGTACGACCATGTGGAATGAATAAAGAATGAGAGATTAACTAAGAGTGCATGAAAGTTGAGTTGGTTGGAAGAAGGAGAGGTCTGTCTATCTATCTATATACCTAGGTTGCTTCCCCCAGGGAAAGGGGAGAAGCGAAAGATCCTCACCGCACCACACCGCACGAGGGACAACTGCACAGTGCAATCAGTGACATCTGCTGCAGGGCCCGACAGCATAGCTGGTTTACCCCTGCCACGTCATAATGGACCCATCCCCTTACCCACACCTGACCTGATCTGCTGATCAGACAAAATGCAGGAGAATATCTCCTCAGGGTTGCATCATTATTTATTCATTCACAATTTCTCTCCATTCATTTCTATCACTCACAGCCACTCTTCCTTGCTCAACAGACATCCCTCTCGCATTCACACTGTCCATCCATTCTATTCGTGGTCTTCCTCTCAGCCTTACACCTCTCACATCAGATCTAGTTATCTTTTTCATCAATCGCTCATTTTCCATTCTCTCCATATGCCCAATCCATCGCAACACCCTCTGCTCAACTCGATCATCCATCTCCCGAACAACTCCAGTTCTTCTTTGCACTTCATCATTTCTCAATTGATCCATATGCATCATGCCACACATACTCCTCAGACACCTCATCTCCATTACATTCACACTTTTTCTCTCTGCTACACCCATATTCCATGTTTCAGCCCCATATAATGCAGTCAGTACCACAACATCCTCATACAGCCTTCTCTTTACATCCATTCTAAGCGAACGACATCTAAACACTTTTTTTATTCCTCCCAGCACCTTTCCTACTTCAATTATTCTAAACTTCACTTCTGCATCTATTCTCCCATCCACAGCAACATGTGACCCTAAATAAAACACTCACCTCCTCAAGCAACTCACCATTCAAAACTATATTCATCGTCCTACCATCTACCAACCTCATACACTTTATCACTTTACTCTTATTCTCATTTACTTTCAATTTCCTCTTATCACACACCCTTCCAAACTCCTCTACCAACTGTCTCAATCTCTCCTTTGAATCAGCCACCAGTGCAGTATCATCCGCAAACAGCAGCTGCTTCAGATTCCACTCGCTACCATCAACATTCACCAGACTCAGACCTCCACCTAACATGCTTGCATTCACCTCTCTTACAACACCATCCATATAAATATTAAACAAATAAGGTGACATCACACATCCCTGCCACAGCCCCACTCTCACGGGAAACCAATCACTCACAGTATTTCCCACTCGTACACACGCTCTACTATTTACGTAAAAACTTTTCACTCCTTTTAGTAACCTACCATCAAATCCATACAATCTTAAAACAGTCCACAAAGCCTCCTTATCAATCCTATCATACGCTTTCTTTAAATCCATGAACGCCCAGAACATATTCTTACCTTTCGCTAAATACTTTTCACACATTTGTCTCACAGCAAACACCTGATCCACGCATCCTCTCTCTCTCTCTCTCCTAAAGCCACACTGCTCATCACCAATCACTCCCTCTGTACCCTCTCTCTCTCTCTCTCTCTTTCTTAATTAACACTCTACCATACACCTTACCTACAACACTCAAAAGACTTATACCCTTAAAGCTAGTACATTCATACTTATCACCCTTACCTTTTATACAGCGGGACCACACAAGCACTTGCCCAGTCAATTGGCACCATACCTTTCACAAAGCACACATTCAACAATCTTACTAAGCAGTCAACAACAGTCGCTCCACCACCTTTCAGGGATTCCACAGCACACTCATCCATACCTGCAGCTTTCCCTGTTTTCATCTCCTTTACTGCCTCTTGCACTTCCTCCATCGTGATCAAAGAATCATTCAACTCTTCCAACACATTTATTCTCTGCGCCATTCCATCTCCCACAAGCTCAGCCTCTCTTTCCTCCTGTACATTTAACAATCTTTCAAAATACTCCGCCCATTTTTTCCTTACTGCATCCATCTCAGTTAACATCCTTCCATCCTCTGCTTTTACTTGCTCTTCCTTCCCAGACTCTCCTTTCGCACCCTTTTCACCTCCTTCCAAAACATTTTCTTATTCTGTTGAAAATTCTCAGTCAACTGCCTACCCCACCTCTCATCTGCTGCCACTTTAGCATCACTCACAGCCCTTCTCGCACTATTCCTCTTTTCCTTATACCTCTCATATGACACCTCATCCTTCCTTTGCAGCCATACTTCATATGCACGTCTCTTCTCAGTCACAGCCATACTAACTTCCTCGCACCAACATTCACTTCCCTTTCTTACACCACCACCGACTCGTCTCATACCACACACCTCTTCCGCATGCCTAACCACAGCACTCTTAAACAACTGCCATTCCTCCTCCAGATTGTCATTCTTCTGATCTTTCACTGCATTCCATTAATCTTTCAAGTTCTCCTGATACTCTATCATTTTCTCTCTTTTATCCAACTCACTCACTTTCAAAACCTCCCTGCCACACCTAACTCTCCTAGCTCTCACCCATCTCTTACCTACTCATAACTTTCCCTCCACCAGGTAGTGGTCAGACATACCTCCACTCTCCCCTCTCAAAACTCTCACATCCAGCAATCATCCTATTACATTCCTGGGCACACCCACGTAGTCCATCAATGCTCTATCAACAACCCTTCCACTCTCCTGTTTCACCCATGTATGCTTAGAAATATCTTTCTTCTCAAACAAGGTATTTCCAATCACTATCTCTCGCTCAACGCACATCCCTATCATTCGATCCCCATTTTCATTTCTTCTAGGCACACCAAGCATACCAACTACACCTTCAACTGCTACATTTCCCACTCTAGCATTCAGATTTCCCATCATTACTACATTCACATTCGCTCCAAAACTCTGCAGACACTCATCAACATCATTCCAGAAAGACTTCTTCTCGTCTTCATCCCTTTCACTACCAGGCCCATATGCACTCACAAATACCCACAACTCACGTTCAAATTTCGCTTTCACCCACATCAGTCTTGATGACACCTCCTTCCATTCAGTCACACACTGCTGTACTTCCGGGCTCACTAACAAGGCCACACCTTCTCTCACCCTCCCTCTATCAACACCTGACAGTCTTCCATTCACACTTCTAAACTTACACTCACCTTTCCCTTTCATCTTTGTTTCACTCAAAGCTGACACATCCAACTTTCTTCTCACAAACATTCTCCCAATCTCCTCCCTTTTAGCCTCAATCATACTACATCCACGCACATTCATAGACCCAATCTTCAGGGTACGGGGATAACTCAGTCCCCCATCCCTTTCTATGGCCTGTCTCTTTTTAGGAACTAAAAAAGCAGAGGAGGGGGTCCCTAGTCCACTCACCCCGCCCCTTTTAGTCGCCTTTTACAGCACGCAGGGAACATGGTGGCAGAATTCTTCCTAACACAGCCTGGCTGCAGAGTAGTAGTAGCACCCCATAGTGTGGCCAGAATGTGTCCCCCCCGCCACAGGGGGCTGTCCCCCCTGCCACAGGGGGGCAGATTAGGTAGGACAGTATATGTGGGAGGATAATGTGTCATGTCAGGGGCTATTTCTACGCAGGGACAGGAAAGTACAGAAATTTACATGTTGAGATATCCCCTTATGGGATGGACTGGCCACCTGAAGGCCCCATCAACGTCGGATTCCCCTGCTAGTATTTATATACGTAAACTGCACTTATTTCTCCAGTGTCAGTGAAACCCTGATGATAACCTAAATTACAGTTATGATGAAGCGAGTCCAAAATATTCTTTAAGTCCGAATTGTTTTGTAATGTACTATCCCAATCAAAAGTTCAAGAACACTTCCCTGTCAGCTACGGCAGTGGGGTGTGATATATCGCTTTTTGTTTTTGTTTTTTTTCAAAAAATGTAAGTATGAAGCAAGCAATAAAAAGATAATGAGAAGGATGGATACTCTCTGACACTGAGGAAATAAAAATATGAAAGGCTGGATACAGTGCTAGTTGGGATAGTTGGTCAACTTCTACTGTACTTTTAGGAACTTTGTATGCCTGGCATTTGATGGTTTATCATCTTTTGCCTGAATGCCATCACCACCTTGATCTGTGTCCGGTATATCTAATGTCTGATTCAGTGTATTTTGCAAAACCACACAGAGGAGAGAAACTTGTCACGATTTAGCCTCATACAACTATCTCATGCCCTTTGGAAACTGCGTTTATGAGCTCGTTGAAATCTCTGGGTCTGCAAAATTTCTAACTTTTCACTATATCTAATTTAGTAGGCTGGTAAATTTACAGCACATCCAGGTTTAACTCGGTGAATCCGGTGATGTAGTTTCTGGTATTCTAGACACCTCCAGATGATTTATTTTTCTTTGAATACTTTTGAGATGGATGGGTTACCTAACGCCTTTATTTGTCTCTTTACTACAACTGGTAGATAGGGACACCTATCATCCACTCAGTCGATGTACCGCTGTCTTTAGGTGGCTCTACATCGAGTAGGAAGCCTAATGGTTTCCTTAACCCAGGAAACCATTTATATTGTCTGGTGGTAACCAAGATCTAAAGACTAACAGGCCAGATCACTTCTGCCTCAAATCGAGATAACTTGGCACATGACGTCACGCAGCTGCTTCTCGCTCGGTTCACCTGGACAGACGGTCTCAGTCATATCCTGACATTCCCCGAGTCAAGATCTCCCCAGCGACAAACCAAGGAGCAAGGAGCTCCGCATTACCCCCTGTTTTGGCAGAGTCATTCAACCTAAATCTATTTGCTGAGACAATATGGCTACTTGTGTCGTTAGAGGATATATATATATATATATATATATATATATATATATATATATATATATATATATATATATATATATATATATATATATATATATATATATATATATATATATATATATATATATATATATATATATATTCCAGTACATGCATGTTTGAATGTGTGTGTGTGAGAGTACATTCTTCAATGTGCCGCACCTTAATCTGTACTTGTCCTCGACACATAATCCTACCCTACATCTTGCACCGTACTTTACCACACTCCACCACATCTTCTAGCACAGTTCTACACCATACCAAGATACCTACATCTTGCATCATGCCTTACCACACTCCGCCACATCTTCTAGCACCATAACACACACACACACACACACACAAAATGTATGGATAAAAAGATGCCTAACACAAGAGGAACTGGAATGACTGAAAGAGAAGAGGGAGGAAGCAAAAACAAAAAATGAGGGAAGATCAGAAGAGGAGTAGAACACATTTTTTTTTTACAATGTAATAGGATTGCAGGTACGAAAGTGGTACATAAACAGGAGGGAAAAGGAGGAAGGTAGTAGAACCATGTCATGACAAGTATATAAACAAGATGATAAAGTTGATGTACTCAAATGTGGATGGAATGGTATCTAGATTATTAGAGATGAATGATTATGTCAAAGAAAATGAACCACATATAATATGCCTAACTGAAACAAAATTAACACCAAGGATATCCAATGACATACTAAACTTAGAGGAATATAATATATGGAGAAGAGATAGAAACTTAAAAAAAGGTGGAGGAATTATAATATTAACTAAGAAAAATCTAAAAGTCAATGAAATAAAACTAGATACACCCTCACAAGTAGAACTGATTGCAGCAGAGATCAACACATCTGAAGGGAAAGTAATTGTAGCCAATTTGTACATGCCACCCAGATCAAACACATGGGAAAGAGACGAATATGAGAACCTGGCAGAGAGTACAATTCAGAGTTTAAGAGCATTACTACATAAAATGGAAGAGAAATCGGAAAGAATTATACCAACTGGAGATGTTAATACAAATATAAATTGGAATACTGTAGATATAATTAGCCAAGAAAGCTGTTGGAACCAAAGGCTCCTGGATCTCGTGCAAGAGCTTTTCCTAACGCAACATGTGAGGGAAACCACCAGAAAAATAGGACTCGATGTACCTTCAATGCTAGATATCATATTTACTAGGCAAGAAAATGATATTGACAGTTTAATATATCACCCTCCACTCGGCAAAAGCGACCATGCAGTACTAAATTGCAACTTCAGGATAGCATATGACATAGTTAACGGCAATGAAAGTTACAAAAAGAGCCTAAACTATAAAAAGGGAAATTATCAAGACCTAAAGAAGTATTTCTTAGAAGCTGATTGGGAAAATGAGCTTAGAGGACAAGATTTAAATGTTGTATATAAAAAATTCTGTGAATTTTATGAAATAGGAGTCCAGAAGTACATCCCACAGCACAAAGAAGCAGAAAAGAAAATACAGAAATGGTTCAATACAGAATGTAAAAAATCAAAAGAAAAAAGAGATTTGTTGTGGAATAGATACAGAAGACACAATAGTGAGAGGGCGTATAATAATTACAAACAGGCAAGAAACGATTATACAAGAATAAGGAGGGAAGCCCAAAAACAGTTTGAGGAGGATATAATAAATAAAAGTAGTGATCAACCGAAGCTATTTTACAGCTACATCAGAAGCAAAACCAAAGTAAAAGATATAATACAATCCATTACGGACGAGGGAATCACCTATACACAAGAGAAAGATATTTGTGAAGCACTAAATTAGAATTTCCAATCAGTTTTTACAGAAGAAAAAAATTTTGAGAGGGACTATGTGGAACATGCATGCCCACACATACTACCAGATATACAAATATCAGAAAAAGTAATACAGGAGGAGTTAAGTAAATTAGACAGAGGAAAAGCAAATGGTCCTGATGAAATTTCACATTGGGTGCTACGAGAATGTGCAAAGGATTTAAGTAAACCATTATTTTTAATTTTCAAGAAATCCTTGAGTCAAGGTAAACTATCTGATATTTGGAAGAAAGCAAATATTGTCCCCTTATTCAAGAAAGGGAATAGACAAAATCCACTCAACTACCGACCAGTATCACTGACCAGTGTTGTATGCAAGGTATTAGAAAAGCTTATAAGAAAAGCTTGGGTAAATCATCTAGAAGAACACAATATGATAACAGAAAGACAGTTTGGTTTCAGAAAAGGAAAATCATGTGTTACTAATCTGTTGAGCTACTATGACAGAGCAACAGACACAATACAAGAAAGAGAAGGATGGTGGACAGTATCTATTTAGATTTCAAGAAAGCATTTGACACAGTACCACACCAAAGACTTTTATGGAAACTGTATCATCAAGGAGGAATTCGAGGCAAACTGTTTTGTTGGATGCAAAATTTTCTCATAAAAAGAGACATGAGAACAGTACTAAGGGGAAACTACTCATCATGGAAAGAAGTGACTATGGTGGTACCAATCTTAAGTGGCGGTTTAGGTGGGGCACGAACCTCTCTGTACAGTGTGCCACGTGTTCCATACCTGCTATGTGAATGGCTCTGATATATGTAATGGGCATCACAATAAGATAAACACATAAGAATATATTGGTAACGTGTGTATTATAAAATATGAAAGAACAGTAAACTTATTATGCGTAAAATATTTATACGGCAATACAGAAACGTGGCATAAATATTTTACAGTGTGCTTTAAAAAAAAAAGTAGTCACTTTTATTGGCTGTTACCGTATTTCTGGGGTTGGTAATAATGTCACAATTATGATTATAAGATAATGTGCAGGAATATAAGTAAAAAATATGTCAATTTCTTAGTAAAAAAAAAAAAAATACATTAAACCCTCGTGAGCAGCAACTCACACACCCCCAGTCCGACCTGGTCATCTGTGAGGGATAGAGGAATAGGCCTGTTTGGGGACACCTCTTTAAAAAAAACGCTCCAAAACTTTAACCTCCTGGGTGGTGTGGAAATAAAGTCAAATTTACAATATGAAAAGTATAACGTAAAAGAAAATAACCAAAATGTATCCTAAAATACCACAGACGAGAGAGAGAGAGAAGGGGGGGGGGGAGGCAGACCAGGGGCAGTGTTGAGTGCAGCTTAGTGAGAGATGAAGGAAGGGAGGGAAGGAAGGAGGAAGAGAGTGATTGAATGAAAACAAATCATGGCGCCACAACAGCGAGGTCATTTGGCGCCATATGTAAAACAATAATATTTTTAAATATAATTAGATATAATAAAAACAAAATAAAGAAATGAAAGCACAAGTTTATAAGTCACTCATAAAAGAAACAAAATTCCCAAGGGTGAAGCACATCTCCCCCAGGAGAGAGAGAGAGAGAGAGAGAGAGAGAGAGAGAGAAGGCAGGCAAGGGGCAGTGTTGAGTGCATTGTCAAGCTGAGGGAAAGATGAAGGGAGGGAAGGAAGGAGGGCGAGAATGATTGAATGAAAAAGCGCCGTAACACCGAGGTCATCTGGCGCCATATGTAAAACAATAATATAATAAAAAACAAAATAAAGAAATGAAAGCACAAGTTTATAAGACATAAAAGAAACAAAATTCCCTAGGGTGATGCACATCCCCCCAGGAGAGAGAGAGAGAGAGAGAGAGAGAGAGAGAGAGAGAGAGGCATCGCGAATATGGAAAACGTGGCACCACTGTACAGAGGTTCGTGCCCCACCCAAACCGCCACTTTAGAATGGTACGACCATAGTGGACTACCACAGGGCTCAATGCTGGCACCAATCATGTTTTTAGAGTATACAAATGATATAGATAGTAACACTGGAAATGAAAGCTATCTAAATATGTTTGCAGATGATGCAAAAATACAAAGGAGAATTACTAACAGACTCTTGTAAAGAGCTACAAGAAGAATTAAATAAACTTCATGAATGGAGTAATACATGGCAAATGGAATTCAATGTGGACAAGTGTCATGTAATCAAGTTTGGTAAAAGTGAAAAAAGACCTGATTGGGATTATACGTTAGGAAATAAAACCCTACACACATCAGAAAGAGAGAAGGACCTAGGTGTGATTATCAATAACAGACTATCTCCGGCTGACCACATCAGTGAGAAGGTATGGAACATG
The DNA here is from genome assembly GCF_032717465.1 of Coenobita brevimanus. Classification (NCBI taxonomy): domain Eukaryota; kingdom Metazoa; phylum Arthropoda; class Malacostraca; order Decapoda; family Coenobitidae; genus Coenobita; species Coenobita brevimanus. The sequence goes on from NC_136967.1 coordinate 22,485,818, forward strand.
TATACACTGCTTGCAAATATGAGAATAACATTCACATACATAAATGAAGACATGCTAAGAAGGATAATAACATCATTCATCAGACCAACCCTGGAATAAGCATCAGTAGTCTGGAGTCCTCATCTCAAGAAACACATAGACAAGATTGAAAAAGTTCAAAGGGCTGCTACAAGATGGGTACCAAGCTTAAGGGATCTAAGCTACGAAGAAAGACTAAATAAACTGAATCTACCAACACTACAGGAGAGAAGGAAAAGAGGTGACATGATAATGCTATATAAATGCATATCAGGGAAGGAGAAAATAGACATAAATGATTACTTAACATATGGGGAAGCATCAGCAAGAGGACACTGCAAAAATCTGCATAAGAAGAGAGGTGATAAAGACGTAAGGAAATTCAGTTTCCCAAACAGAGCAATTGATCAGTGGAGTGCACTACCGAATGAAATAGTGTGTGCCAAAACAATTAACAAATTTAAGGATATGTACGATAAATATGGTTTAAGACACGGGACAGTACGAGCTTGACTCATTCCTGTAAAGATACAATTAGGTAAGAACAATTAGGTAAGAACACACACACACACACACACACACACACACACACACACACACACACACACACATGGATACACACACACACACTCATTTTATATGTATAGATAGATAGATAGTTAGATAGATAGATATGCATCAGACAAATGGGTGTTTCTTATGAACATCCCTCACCTGTTGCATTCAAGCACAGAATAAGAACCCATCTTCTTGGAAAAGAAAACAAGCTGTTAGGTGGCAAATGTAATATACATAAGGAAAGTGATGATGCAACATTAGTGAGGGAACATTTCAGTACGGAACACACAACTATAACCGATCCAAGCGAGAGTGAGAAGGACTCCTTACAGCAAGAACTATGTTTATCTGCTGTGCTTTTCACCTCTCTAGATATTGATGAGCCATATAAAAATCATGAAGAGGAAAACACATGTAGCATAAATCCAGATAATATTCCCCCCCTTAGAATTTGAGAAGGAAATGAACACAGAAGGACTGAGCTAGTTTGGTGGATATATTACTTATAAATTTCCCCAGTATGAGTTTCTTGGCTCACAAGTATCAGTAAGTGAACACACATGGAATGAAGTAGCTAGTTGGAGGCCAGGTGGTTTAATGGCACCAAATGATGATTTTTTAGTAAACTTCAACAGATGGAAAACCTCTTTGTATGCTACCATGGCCTTATATTACTTCAACCAGGCAGACTCAACAAAAAAATTAATCACATATGTAACTGTATAAACTTGCCAGTGGAAGTTACAGCTTCATTTATTCGGTCTCGCATGTTTTTTCAGAATTCGAGTCCTAAACAGAAACCTAATATCACACAGAGGTAAAAAAGAAAGTTCTCTAAATTGATTAAATTATCGCAAGTTTATAAGTTCACGTTGTTTAAATATCCCACGGTGTGTGTGTGTGTGTGTGTGTGTGTGTGTGTGTGTGTGTGTGTGTGGAATCACAGACAGCTAGTAACATGAAAATGTACAAATATATATCAGTAAGAGAGAGAGAGAGAGAGAGAGAGAGGTTAGTATAGTTCCCCATTTCACTGCCATTTTCTTTGTATGGTAACCCCCTTTTCACCCCGGGCAGCTGCGTGACGTCACTGCTGTGCGTACTAGGAGGAAGTGTGTAGACCTGTTAGTTTTTAGATCTTGGTGGTAACCATATAGGCAAATAGCAGCGTGACTTTGAGACTATTATAGGTCCCCTGTCGACTGAGTGGAGAGACACAAATGCGGCGTCAATCCAGGAACCAAGCTCCAAACATTTTTGGGTGCTTTGTTGTGGCAAGGCACTGTCTACTTCAAGGGAACATCGGTTCACTGCACAGGGTAGCCCTGCAGATGCGGTTGCTTGCCTGCTGTTGATGGGTCTGTTCGGTCAGCTAGATTGGGGTTTCTCTACTGTTGCTGCTAGTACAATACGAGTATATATCCATTATGAGGTGAGGCAGCAAGAATACAACAGAAGTAATCTAATCGAAAGGGTTAATTCGTGAGTCATAGCTACAATATCAGTGCTAAATGGTGGTTCAATGAAATTCGAATAGCCTTAGTTATGAGACAAGAATGAGTTTCCATGGTTACTGGTCAATAATCAAACCTCCAGTCTGACTACATCTGGCCATCAGCCGAGGTAGATGGGGTTACGAATCTTCGTCGGGTCTACACGGAAATTGACCCGTACAGCAGTTCTCACATGAACAGGAACAAGTCAGATATGCTATTTGGCAACTAGTGTCAGTAGCCATTCAGTCTGTTCTTTTTTTCAGTACCTTGATATCTATGTTTTATTTTGATCTTATTGCCTCTCGTCGATTTTGTTCAGCTAAAGATCTCTCTCTCTCTCTCTCTCTCTCTCTCTCTCTCTTTGCGAAGGGTCTAAGGGCAATTTCGATTAATCCTTCAGTACGAAGATGTTTACTTTTTTTTTTTTTTTTTTTAATTCCTGCTATCGCTAGACAGTTTTATTAAACTCTCAGGAGACCTCCTGTAGTGAAGATATTAAATGACAAGGGCCAGCAAAAGAAGTATCTACAAACATGAGCTGCTTCTCTCATCTAATGAAGTCATGTATTTGTTTGGATGCTAAATGTGACACACACACACACACACACACACACACACACACACACACACACACTGTTAATTTTGGATGACAGGCTTCATGACATGCATTTTCCATTTGTTATCGTTCAGTTGTGATGACAGAATAATTAGCTCTCTCTCTCTGAAGAGTCATGTATTTGTTTGGATGCTAAATGTGACACACACACACATACACACACACACACACACACACACACACACACACACACACACACACACACACACACACACACACTGTTAATCTTGGATGACAGGCTTCATGACATGCATTTTCCATTTGTTATCGTTCAGTTGTGATGACAGAATAATTAGCTCTCTCTCTCTCTCTCTCTCTCTCTCTCTCTCTCTCTCTCTGCTGCCAGTCTGTTATTTAAAGTGATCCAGAAAGTAAATAAAGGGAGATCGTGGGAATGTCCCTCCTCCTCCATTCCTGAAATTTCTGAAAGATGTCCGATCAGCCATAATTTTATAACTTTTCAGCAAGCTCCCTCCCCCCCTCCCATCCTCAGGATAGACAGGTGGTTGGAAGGTATGGCTAATCGTCGACCGATATCACCCCCCTCCCTCCCTGTCACTGTTTAAATCTTGGATGGGGTCCTGGGACTGCCAGGTGTTGTATATTCAAAGTTAGGTACGGCACGGTCTTGTCCACGAACTTCTTATATTAAAAGACATTGCAACCCATTTCCTAGTGTAAGTCACACCCAACGTCATTTACACCAACAATATATGTGGGGTTCGAGGCATGCGGAAATACTTACATTAACCATGAGTGTGAATTAACCGAGAAGAATTATGCTTAGACAAAAGTCGAATTCTAAATACCATGCATTACAAGCTTCGCATTCGGAGGGGAAACGCAGCAACCGTGAACTCAAAAGTCCGTTTTTCACTTATAGATGTAAATGGTGGATATTAATGAAGATGAACATATGGGTGCAGTGTCTCATTTACTTCGTTGTTTATATTTCCAACAACATCTCAACGCTGTAGCAACCTTGTAGTCAACAGTGTTTTGTGCCTCAGCGTCAGTGACAAAAAAACATTACCTGGTTATGAAATAGGGTGGAATATGAAACTAAATGAGAGCGGATGTGTTGGAGGGGAGTAATCCTTAAAGAGGAGATATGTGCTCTCCACGTCAAACGACTGTTACACACGAGGCCAAGGATTGTAACTGAAGATCGATCAGAGAGCTGTGTATTGTAAAGAATGAAAGGTGGTTGTGGGAAATGGTGACAACGACTAAAAGTTACTGCACATGACTTTGAGGTGGAGAACCAGAAGCCATGAGTCATTGTCAAACGTGAGGCTTTGGTAACTGCTGATTGTGGAAGACGTTGCAGTGTAATCATGTTAGAGTCAACGGTAAAGAGTGCAAAGTCGTCAACGTATAAGGATGAACATACAATTTTGTTAATAACAATTAAAAAAAAAAGGTGTGGTTCTAAGAACACAGCTATGTGGAAAAGAAAGTAGATGGTGAACCACATAAACGTACAAAGTTTTTGATACAAGCTATTAACAACATCAAAATAGTGATGCATACAAAGAATATATTTCCACGTCATATCATAGGCTTTCTCAAGATCAAAGAAAACAGCAAGGACGAAATCACTGCGTAAAAATGCAGACCTGATATAAGTCTTCAACCGGAGTGAAGGGTCTGATACACATCGTGACTGCAAGAACCGGAACTGCCCTGGTGAGAAAAGATCAGGGATTCCATAATTCACATAAGCCTACTAATGACGATGCGTTTGAGGACCTTAAAAAGACAGCTTGTCAACGCAGTTGGACAAAGCCTTGAGGCAGATTATCATCTTTGAATGGCTTAAGGAAGGGAATAATAAAGGCTACGTTCCAGACAGAGGGGAAATACCTTCAGACCAGACCTTATTACAAAGTAACAGCAGGAAGCGGAGAGCATCCATGGCTAGGTATTTCAGCATTTGATACTGAATGCATTTGTAACCTTACTGGTATACAGAGCATTGAGCAACTCAGAAAGGGAAAATGAAGTATTTTAAGAAGAAAGCTGAAACATAGTTAAACACATTCAGCAACATAGCGAATAGTACTGAATTCTTTAAGTGGGTGAGAACCACTGCTAATTTCACTGAAATAAGTTCACATTGCATCTACTACCAAAGCAGAGTCAGCAATCGAAGCACCTTTCAGATGGAGGACTAAAGCACGAGAGGGTGCGAGCTTGCCTGCAGACTTATGAATATGGGACCAGACTGCTTGAACGGAAAAGGAAGAGCTAACTGAGGAAACATAAGAGTTCCAACTCGCTTTCTTAGCTTCCTTAACCATTCAACAAAGAACAGCAGTTGCCTTATGGAAAAGAATAATATGGAAGAGATGATCACTGGTAAGTCGTTTACAGCAATAGCTCTTCCACGCTTGACATACAAGGCTCTGGAAGATACAAATGTCCACAAGGAACACATTTAGATGTAAACGGGAGTGTATCCCAAGAGATCGCCAAATGGCTGCCCATAACACACTATCAATAGAAGAATCAAGCATATCCTGGACACCACCAGCTGGGAAAGAAGCAAAAGACTCAATAAGAGAGGAAAAAGTGGGCCAGTCAGCTTTATCAAGACTCAGCGTGGAGGACGTGAGGTGGGAGAGTAAGATGCACACAGTAAGAATATTGAAAAATGATGGCTGCAGTGACGGTCCTTTATGACAAACTTATAGAAATCAAAGGCAAGGGTAGGAGAACAAAGGGAGAGTTCAATGCAAGAGAAAGGAAAGGTCCAGGCATCAAACTGGGGTATGATCACCCGCATTAAGAATTGATAGATCATAGGCGGAAATTAAAGCGTCAAATAAACTGCCACAAGGATTGGCAACAATGCCGTCCCAAACGGTAGGCCTGCAGTTAAAATCTCCAAGCATAATAAAGACAGAGGAAAGATGAGGCAACAGGTCTGCAAAAGCACAGAAGTTAATTGGTACAGAATGAGAAATAGACAGAAACAATCATTACAACCAGGGAACACTCACGCCAGAGTACGTGGGACTGAGGTAGGGAGCGGTAAAGGATCGTATGGGACAGTATGATGGAGTAAAATAGAAGTGATAAAAAAGGATTGACGGGGGAACTACTAAAAAAATAATCGGTGATAGAAACATACAGTTGAGTTAAATGAGTTTCCTGTAAACAAACTACAGATGATTGGTGGGCGGACAGCAAATAACGTAAATCATTATGTTGGGTATAAAAACCTAGTACATTCCTTTGTAAAACAAACATAAGAAAAGCGAATAAAAAAAAAAGACTACGGTAAAAAAATGTGGCACAAAAGGAAGACTAGCGTTTCGTGATAGTAGTCTGGATGGAAGAAGCACCCAGCAACTGCTGATGGATGAGTGACCAGAAAAGTGGACTACTCCCCGAAGAGGTTTAGCTGCAGACCGCGACTTCGCCACAGACTCTCCAACAGATTTAAAAGAAGACAGGCATAATAAGAGAACTGGTAGAAGGTCAAGACGAGAAGAAAAAAAGGGATGCAGGAGGAAAAGGAGAAGTACAGGGAGAAAGGGAAGTAATTTTTTTTTATGCAAGGAAGAAGTAACCAAAGGTCACGAGCCTGCAAACCGTTCCTTCCAAGAATAAAACAAAAACAATACAACAGAGAGCCAAATTCAAGATCCGTTCATTTCAAGATGCCTGGACACACTAAGTCTGAAAGACTGGAGATCACAGGAAATAGGATATACAGACAGAGGGAGACAGTTCCAGAGTTGACCTGTTGCATAAATGAAGGACTGGGAGTAAAGGTTAACTACTGTATTAGAGAGCTGGACAGAAAAGGAATGAGAGTTTGTTGCTAGACGAGTGTTACGCGCCCGTTGTAGTGGTGGAGGGATGCAAGCAGATAGTTCAGAGGAGCAGCGGCCATTGAAGTAGCGATAGAAAAGAGATAAAGATGCAATAATGCAGTGAAGAGACAGGTCGAAGGGAGCCACTAAGAAGAGAAGAGTTAATGAGAGAAAAGCCACTGACTCCACCCTATTGAGAAGAGCTGTATGTGGGGAGCCTCCCCACACATGAGTGTTGTACTCTACACATGGGCAAATAAAACTCGTGCATTGAGTCAACAACTGTTCATGGGTAAAGAATCGACTTAGCACACCTAATCTCATGGAAGCAGATTTTACAAGAGATGTGATATGATCTTTCCAAGATAAGTCCCGAGAGAATGAAACCCCAAGTATGTTAAAAGATGATGCAGGATTGAGCTGGATATTATGAAACATTAGTGGGTACTCATGTGGAAGATTTTGACGGGTTGACAGACGTAAGGACTGAGTTTTTGACGCATTAAAAACAACAGGATTACTTTTACCCCAGTTAGAGATACGATCCAACTCACACATAAGGTGTGCCATAGCCTCATCTCTTGTGTATTGAAGTAACTGCTGAGATGGACGCTGTGAGAAGCGACTGAAAAGGTGAAGGGTGGAAACATCAGCATATGAGTGGATAGAGTTAGACGTACAGCTTAGAAGGTCATTGATGAATAACAGGAAGAGAGTTGGTGATAGGACAGAGCCCTGAGGAACACCACTATTGATAAATCTAGGAGAAAAAATGTGATCATCTACAACAACAGCTACAGAGTGACCAGAAAGGATGCTAGAGACGAGGGCACAGATGGAAGGATAGAAACCATAAAAGGTCAGTTTGGAAATAAAATATTTATGCCAGACTCGATCGAAAGCCTTTGAGATGTCAAGTGCAATGATAAAGCTTTCACCAAAGTCCCGAAAGGAGGATGACTAGGAGTCTGAAATGTAGGTGAGAAGATCGCCAGTGGAGCATCCCTGACGGAACCCATATTAACGATCTGAAACAAGGTTGTGATAGGAAAGATGCTTTAACATTTTTTTCGTTAAGAACAGACTCGAAAACTTTTGAGACACCGAATAGTTAGAGGGTTGGGAATGGTCGTCCTTCTTTGGGACTGGCTGAATGAGAGCAAACCTACAGCAAGAAGGAAAGGTACAAATTGATAGACAAAGGCGAAAGAGTTTACCTAGGCAGGATGTATGCACAGAAGAACAGCTCTTGAGAACAACAGGAGGGACCCCATCAGGCCCGTATGCCTTGTTAGTATAGTGGGTAGTGATGGCAGAAAATACATCAGTTGAAGATATCTTAATGTCAGCCATGAGGAAGTCAGACGGGGGAAGTGATGGAGGTACAGCACCAGAATCGTCTAAGGTGGAATTGGAGGTGAAAGTCAGAGCGAAGAGTTCTGCTTTATCAGTAGAAGAAATAGTTAGAGAGCCATCAGAGTGGAAAAGAGGAGGGAAAGATAATGAGGCAAATTCGTTGGAAAGGTTTTTGGCAAGGCGACAGAAGGAGCGGGAAGAATTCAAGTTGGTGAGTTCAGAGCATTTTGTATGGATGAAATTATTTTTAACAGAGTGAAGAACATACTTGGCACGATTCCGGGCAGAAACATAAAAAAGATAAGATTCAGGGGTAGGTTGGCTCTAGTATCTTTTGTAGGCCATCTCCTTGTTGTGGACAGCATTAAAACAAGCATGATTAAACCATTTTTTATTCTTTTGCATTAGTCAAAAGATATGTGAAAGGAATGTATGCTTCCATGCCCGAGATAATAACCTCCATAATGGGCATGGCTCATTCACATGGTTCTTTTCATGGAAGCAAAAATCATTCCAGGGAAAATCAAAGAAGTACTGCCTGAGGGCCTCCCAATCAGCAGCCCCAAAGTTCCACAACTATCGTTTCTTTGGAGGGTCCACAGGCCATACTGGAGCGATAGGACAGATTATGGTGATAAGGTTGTGCTCGGAGGAGCCCAACAGAGAGGAAAGATTAACAGTGTAAGCAGAAGGATTAGTTGTAAGGAAGAAGTCAAGTATGTTGGAACTCTCTCCAAGGCGGTCAGGGATACGAGTAGGGTGCTGTACAAGCTGCTCTAGGTCATTAAGGATAGAAAAGATGTAGGCTTGTTCACCAGGTGGATCAGTGAAAGGAGAGGAGAGCCGAAGGTGGTGGTGAACATTGAAGTCTCCTAGAACGAAGATTTCAGAGACAGGAGAAATGAATAGGATGTGTTCCATCGTAGTAAGATAGTCGAAGAATTTTTTATAGTCAGTAGATTTAGGGGATAAGCAAACAGTGCAGATACATTTAGTCAGAGAATGACAGGAAAGCCGAAGCCAGAGAGTAGAGAATTCAGAGGAATCAAGTTCAGGAACATGAGAGCAAGATAAGTCGTTGGGTACATATACACAACAGCCACCATTGGCTTGGAAATGAGTATAGAAAATGGTTTGCTGTCAGTTGCTTCAGACAGCTGAGTTTCAGTTAGGAAGAGGTGAGGTTTAGAGGAGGAGAGGTAGTGCTCAATGGAAAGTTGGAGGAAAGGCCACGAATGTTGCAGAAATGAAGCAGTGAATCAGACGGTGGTTCCAGGCATCTTGCTGGGTCGTCGCCGAGAGAGGGGCGGATGTTGGGGTCATTTGTGGTCCCTCCTCTTCCTGGGGACTCCGAGGCTTGATTATGAGACGCCATTTTGGTTGACTTTTGAATAGGATGTGTAGTGTGTAATGTGCATGTAGTTTGGTGCTGACAGTTAGAGAAACTTGTACTGGAGAGTATGCTGGACTATTCTCTGTGTTACTGAAATACTGAAAAAGATCAGCAAAGGGGGATGGTCAGGAACTAGTCCCGAGGGCTGATGAAACAGGAGCTCCAGCTCTCACTGTCATCAGCTTTCCATGTATCTTGGGAGTACTGCCCTGCTTGACTGGTGCAACACAACAGATCGGGAGAATGGGAGAAGAGAAAGAGGGAGAGAAGCAGGAACAGGGTGCCGCTCAAGTGAGACGGAAATGGGCGAAGGAGAAAGCAGGGAGGATACCGGAACATCAACATCATCAGAAGTGACGGATGAGCTATATAATCGTGCATGATTCAGGAGGACGACGCATTATTCTCTGATCAAATCTAAAGTTTCACCATCTCCAAGAACCTTAGTCTTCAACGATGATGATCTCTGAACAGATGGAGGTCGTAACTGAGAAGAACCACAATGGTTAACACAAGACTGGTTTGCTGGAAGGATGAGAGGATCTCTATGCAACACACAGTTGGTAGGTGGTGTCTAGAAGGTGGGGAAAAGAGAATAGATTTTAGAAGATTCTTGTATTGGATTTGAACCAACCTCACCATAGGGGCGTTTGGAAGGGTAAGATGGAGAGGATAGAGAAGGGGAATTGGAGGTGGAGAGGGCTCAAAGGAGGGGTGCAAAGAAGAAGAAAGAGAATTATCCAGAACTGAAAAGAGTTGGAAAGAGGGAGGGAACATGCAGCAGGATCAGTGGAAACCAAAGGGGGTTAGTAGTAGCCAAGGGACTATGACAGGGGCTAAGGAAGAAAAAAAAGAAACAGAGGACCTTGTAGAAGTCACAGGGAGGTCAGAAGTAGGTGTAGACGGTTGAGCAGAATGGAGCATGAAACGTAAATAGCTGGAGTAAAAGTGAGATCCTGTGAGAGCTTCTCTACGAGCGTCACATAAAGAAAGGCAGCTGAACCCTTACGACTGCAACCTCACACTCAAACTGACAAACGAACACGCCCTATACAAAGCCGAATGTGTATTGCAGGGCCAGCCTTGTGTGGTTACAGAGCAGGCATCCCTGTCCCGACCGATTTGGGCACAAATGGGATAGGCGAGGCACTAAGCAGACAGGTGAGGGGAGATCCACAGAATTTTGCAGGGTAACCAAAACGCCAACAAGATCAGCATTGGAAGGCAGATGCACCTTCACGGCATGACGGACACCACCAACAATAACAAAAGCACGGAGTGCACGACTGTCAAAGATCATATTTACAATATTCTCTGGTTTCCGGTGGCGTTCGCTCATGCCGAGTGTGTAGCAGGATGTAGAAACAATGGACAAACCCTGCAGTTCAAAGATAGCCTTAATGTCAACATCACAGTCAGGAAGTGGACGGCTGCCAAATTTGACAGATGATTCAAAACAGTACCGCAACTAGAGTACATGTGCACATCCTCCTCACTAAGAAGAGAGACACCAAGAGAATCAGTAACCTGTCTATGTCAGAGACTTGAGTTTCACTCTAGACTGTAACTGCACAAGAGTTTTCACATCGGGACTGGAAAGAGATGTCTGGACCAATACGGGATAGCAACTGGAGATGAAATTTCAGATCATCATTTGCAAGAGAGACAGAGACAGGCACAGTGAAAATTTTGGTCCAAGTAGGTGGGCTTAAGAACTCACGAAAATCAACAGCAGAGGCTGAAGATACTGAGACTGCAGAGGGAGCAGAGACACGTGGTGTGGAGGAAACAGGGTAATGAAAAAAAAGCTGAGGAACTGTGGAGACAGACGAAGAAACAGAGATAGCAATGGATAGAGACGAGGACACATATTGGGTAGCAGGAGGTTTGTGTGGGGCAAGTGTAGGAATGAAAGAAGATCCTACAGAGAATGGAACAGAAGAACGATCACTGTCACAAGCACCAGTGGTGGAAGGGAGCTGAGGAAAAGCCAAAGGACGAGCCAAGCAATCCGTGCCAGATGTTAACCGTGTCGTGTCATCGAGTGGACCAGGGTACGGAGTTGTAGAGACAACAGACATAAACTGGGCTGGAGAAGGAACTGCTGTGGGATTTGTCAAAAAGGCATCACTAACTGTTCATGGGGCAGTGCTTTCAATCACCGAAACCAGTGACGTTGAACTTCCAGATGTGCACCTCCTACTTGTTGGTGCTAGAACGACGATAAAGGCACAAGTATTTGTCAATCCACCTGTTTGAATTAGAAAATATAAAATGTAAGCATCCCATCCAAGCTGTAGTGATGGGCGTCCCGCCATACGCCAGGAATTAAACTCTCGGATCTCTACTGCCCCCACCCCTAGGAAGCGACAGGCTGCTACCTAGAGACAGTCCTTCCACTGGGACTGTGATATAGCCAGGCCTATCACAACCCCTACGGGCCAAACATCCTCAGGTGTCTCGATCCCTCCACAGTCTCCACAAGTGGCTTCAAACACTGATGCCATCCGAGCCATGACAACTTTTCTTCTTCAGTGTAACAGGAAACCTGATCAACACTGGAAATGTCTACATTACGTCTGCCAGAGATATCGCAAGAGACGAGTAGGACAAGGAGTTGGGAGGAGAGTGAGAGAGTGAAAAAAAGAAAAGGTCGTGAGAAAATTAGTCAGTCTGACGGCAGGGAAATAAGGCCACTTCGAGAGGTTACAACCCAGCCGTCAACCCTGAAGCCTTCCCATTACGGCAAATGGTCAGAAATTCGGGGGGTGGGGGGGGGATGTAAGTGAGGAATCTCCAATGTACGGGATGGGGGGTCCTAATTTTTTTCTTCTGCTTTAGTATTTCTCACAGTATGCAATTATTATCATTTCAGACTCTATTCTAAGTATAGTTGAGGTCTTTATTTCTCCCAGAGTACCTGCTTTTTTTAATGGAGAGCCTTGGATATCATTTCAGTCCTCTGATGTGAAAACTTAAGCTTCTCTTTATGTCACAAAGTTCCCCAAAAGTAAAACGGCGAGCGTCAAGACTCCTAATTTGTAGTTAAGAGTGGCATTAACATGATGAAGGACCTCCAGGTGTTCAGGAGGATGGAAGTAAAGGGTTAATCGTTCCATTACACTCCTTCCAGCTCTTCCTCCCTTGGCTACGTTTCCTTGTTTATAATGCACATGTTCTTTTTACTGTACAGACAGTAAAACTTTAACAGGACTCGTCAGTTTCAGGAAGATTCCTTGCCTCTGAGTAATTAGATCGCCTAATTTAAGACACCACAGAATTTGTTGATTAGGTCGCAAAAGGTATATCATATGAAAGGGTACTCGCAGGCAACTGGTAATGGCATAAGTTATTCGTGACTACTCATTGCTCTCACACAAATACCGTCCTAAAAGGATTAATAGAAATGGGATGTGGAACTCATTCGATTGTTTGTTATACAGTAAAACTAACGTAAATAATGCTGCAAAACTTTCTCGGCAAACCATGCATGACATCAGAACGCCATGATACTTGTTAGGCACAGATCGGCTACAGAGCAATTTATGCCTTGACAGAGAAAAAATACCTGAAAAACAATGTTGTCAGCAAAGGTACTCACCAAGTGTACCATTTACGTCAGCTAAACGACCATTATGATAATGTCAGTCATACCAAAGCTGCGCATAAATTCAAATTCCCAAGCTTTAAGGTTTTCAGTCATGTAATGCCATCAGGTACGTGGCCGGCCACCTCCCCTATAATGTTTTAACAGCGAAAAGACCAACTCGGGCTCGTACACCACGCAAAGGGCAAAATGGGAATGGTTGCTACCGTACTGATACAATATAAAATATAGAATTAAAAAGAAAGACTAAAAACACGGGAGGCGTAATTTATCTTCCGGTGAAATACACTGCGTTACACCTTTCCAGCTACATCAGCTTTGAGAGACATAAAAAAAAAAAAAAAAAAATAAGAAACATATGTAGTTAAAACGGACTTCTGCCTGTCGACTGTACAAGAGTCAGTAAAGCAGATAACCAATATAGGTTTAAGATTTAAGAAGGGGATCTTCTATGACCTCAGCCTCCTTCATCAACCCATACATTAGTTAATATAGTTAAAGTAGAGTATGCCCATCGGCTAAACAAGCATCAGTAGGGTAGATAACCACTATAGCTGTATGGGATTAAGATTTGAGGAAGGGTGGTTCTATAACTTCCGCTTCTATCCCAAGTGAAGCGTATATACACCTTAACTATAAAATCCCTAAAGAACTATATCACACAATTAAACTTAGGCGTATGGTGTTCCTCGTGTTCTCGTTGGCACTTTAGATTTTCGTAACATCTATTCCTCCACGATTTAATTTGCCTCATACTACAAGCATTTTTTCAGTGTTATTAATGTTGACAACTACAGGATTTAAAAAAAAAAATACAAAACACCAGAGAATACTGAGGTGTAATTTGCAGAGTACATATATAAAACACTGGGTGCTACGAAGTTTCCATTTCCTGCTCTTAAACGTGACAGAAAAACAACTGAAATGGCATCACACGCCCCAGCCTTCCCCATAGTTATGACATTCACCCACTCAGATTGGATAGATGATGTTTTCTTATTTTTTCTGTTTTTTTTTTTTTTTGGGGGGGGGTGCGGAACATGCTATGGTATCACAGTGAGTATATATATTCGTATGTTTGGTTCATTTTGACAGATGGATAGAAATGAATGGGAGAGAAAAACAGGAAAGAGTTCAAGTTCTTTCTCCAACATTTCGGACTTCACAGAATCAATCCTCAGAAAGAAATTAAGAACTTACGCTCTTTCCTGTTTTACCGTCTCACCCATTCCTCTCCAATATTTGTTTGTATTTCTCCCAAATTCATGTAATGTACTCACATGAAAATTACAGAGAGAAATCTACATTACAAATATTTTCCTTATTCATTCAGTCCAATTAAGTGTATATTAAAATATTCTTTTTATCTCAGTGCAATTCTCTTCAGATTAGGAAAACTGGTTCAAACTAGACGGGTTAGCTACAGCCTTAACTAGCCCCTGACATTAACAGGGTGCCCTTCTGAACTAAGTAAAATTGTTTGTAGCTAGGATGCATATAACTGGACACGGTATTATCGGTTTTAAGGGGTTAATTTAAGTATTGCAAGCAGTCTGACATCGCACACCAATTCTGTTACAATATGAAATAGGAGAGAAGAGGTACCAGAATTTTTCCCCCCTCTCATCACCAGCTGTCCACGATGAATTATTACGCGATGCACTACATGTCAGTACCCAAAAAACTCTCACCAGTTATATCACTTTCCAAAACCAGTAGAAAATAAGTTGAAGAAAAAAGATTTACCTGATTTTTTTTTCTCATCACTATGGCGAGGAACTTCAAGCCAGCTGTCCAGGATGGATTACTCAACACTCGTCGTATGCTAATAGACCCACAACCACCTCCTAATTGGCCTTCATAACACCCTTCTAATTAAGAGCTGTTTATTTGATTGAATAACTAGCGTGTCTTATTGCATGGTGTTTTTTTTTAGTATTCCATTGATAATTTTACTTTTAATTGTCGGTAAAGAACATTTTATTATGTACGTACCTCTTCTCGGGGATACAACTGCGAACAAGGATAAACTCTCTACTTTGGACAAACAAAATAATATGAAACTCGTAACTGAAAGGTCGTCAGGCTCCGAACGCTTCATCACTATATTTCAAAAGTCGTTTCTCACTTTCTCGTGAATGAAGTTAGCCATTATTTAAAGCATTTTACCAACTGTACACAACAGAAAATGTGCCACGATCTTTTCTCGCAATAGAATTAATTGATTTTTTTTTTTTTTTTTTCACTTCGCTCGACCCACAACCAACAGACTGAGGGAATATTTTGCGCAATGTAGAATAATGAAAAATAACATAGCATTATTTCATCTCCTTACCACACACTTGTGAGAAAATCTTGAATTATTATATGCTAGAGATGTGTTACAAAGTAATACTAGTTTGTTCCATATGTTTAGTGTTATAAATTTGGAAAATTGGCAGATTAGCTTTATAGGGATCAGTTTAAATTTACGTGGCAATATCTTCTTCAATTTGCAGATGGATAAGCAGCTATAAAAAGATCATAAAAAGGTGACATTTAACAAGGACTTGCTAATAGTTGCAACATTCGGTACTCACACACACACACACACACACACACACACACACACACACACACACACACACAAAATCACGTCTTTCGAAACGTTTTTTATTAACATTTCTTTTTATTTCGGACCTACTTACATCAATACCTAAGTGCTGAATATAATGATCCTCTCCGTTTTTTAACGCTGACACACGTAGGAAAATGCAATGTGAATTAATCCTCACATGGTCAGAACTTGTTTAGTATTCAGTTCTAGCTAACATCAGACGATTTATATTCAGCTGAGAGTTAGTCATAGGAGCACGAGAGTTAGTATTGTTACCATTTTTTATCCTCTCTTGGTTGGGATAACTCAAGTACTCTATTCCAGATCAGAGGTTCCTATGAGCCTGAGAGAACTATTACTGCCGTCATTAATCATCTCATAGTCGAAACTACTGTCATATTTTCTATTCCACTTAGTACCAGACAATGTAATTTAGCTGAATGAGTCATAGGAGCCTGAAAGAGGTAAAGGTAGCACGAATAACTGTAATATAGACTACAAAGCTAACTCCTGGGTCACTTTAAACATAACTACATATCAAACTTTTTTTTTTTTTTTCTTGCTGACCGATTATCATACTGACGTGGGAAATGGTTGTCGATATGTATCCTTGACGCATAAATAAAAATGTTTCGTGGATATCTGGAGGCAAGAATGTGGAAAATGTGAACTCCATCGTCATATTTTGCGCCACTAAGTGCAGATTAATTCGGTAAGCCGTCGAGATTTTTTTTTTATCTGGTTATTTTCCCTGTATTTTAACCCAGTTCACTAAGATGACGCTTTTGCGTTTTCTTACTATCATTATTAGACGAATTTTGTATAGCAGTGAAGGAGGCCATGAAAGCTAAATGTAGCTGCACTAGTTCGAAAAGTTTACCTTAAGCTGGGTAAAATCGTCGAAGGTATCGATAGTAAGAAAAATAAGACGTCATGGTAGTGAAGGGGATACATTTACTCCATAGTCAGAACATTTGCAATGGTAGTATGGGTGGTGTTGTAAGTATTTTTGGAGGATATAACAATTCTTCCTTCGTGATTTTTCCCACGTTACACTTCAATATCCTCTTGAATGTAGTTGATCGAAACTATATCGATATCAAAGCGATATACGTAACATACAGGTAACGGACCCAGGTTCGAATCCCGGCTGGGGCAGGGAACAGTTTAAGGATTTGAATTTCATTAAATCAGGCTTTACTGATCTACCAGAAGTCCCGCCGACATGTCGTAAAAATACCCCCGCTAATACCAATACACCAATCCTGTATGAGACAGCCCTAGCATGTATTCAATATGGACGGTGGGTGTTAGCGCCGAAGTGGTGACATGTAGAGGTGTATGGTATGTAGGAGGACTGCTGGGCCTTGATAGCAGGCTGTGAAGCCTATGCCCAGAGTCGGACACATAAAAAAAAAAAAAAATGCTACGGCGTAATACACAAAACAAATTGCTAAGGAAGAGATGATATGCAGCCTCCTATGCTACACGGAATACAGGCCTGTGACTGGAGGAACAGGTCAATGATACAGCAAGGGAACTCTTGCTTTTACGATTCTCCTCATCATCATCGCGTCTTCTTTTAGAGTTTTATTCCAGCTAACGCCAAATGATTTTAGTCAGCTGAAAGTAAGTCATAGAAGCCTAATAATGTTAATAATGTTACTTTTAACCATCTTATGGTCGCAATAACTTTCTACTTCCGCTAATAGTAGATGATTTTATTCAACTGGGATTTTTCATTTGAGTGAGTCATAGGAGTCTGAGTATTGATCCTGCCATCATTAACACCTGTCATGTTAGAAGCACTTTCCGTATTCTGTTCCCACTAATGCCAGACATTTCTCTTCTCTAGGAGTAAGTCATAGAAGCTAAAAATTGTTACGATTTCGAACAAACGCTGCCACCCTTCACATCCCCAGAAAATACCAAAGGTCTTTCTTCAAGATTTCATAATAAAGACAACAGGTTTCCCACTGCAGGCAATATCCTAGTATTGTCATCGGATGTCCACTGTAAGTTATATGTTATGGAGAAGAATGCTGGGGTCGTAATTACAAAAAAAAATTATCAATTCTCTGTCGCAAGTATGATTTTAGTAGGAAGCACAAGGATTGGAGCCCACAAAATATTCCCTTGGTTCTTGTTCTTCCCACGAAAAATAGAAATGTGAGTCACGAGGTGAAAGCGATCACAGATTTGTTAATGAATCCGGACTGTCATCCAGTAGCGGTAAAAATTTTCTCACTTGTCGTCATTTCAAAACTCCTCATATTGTTTAAGTAAAAATAATCAGACTTGCATATGAAAACGTTTTTCAATTGGAAGATGTAAAAGTTTGAGCCCGACAGGTGGTTATCAAAGAGGGTCTAAGCCAAACTGAAACTGCTTATTTTCCTAATAAAACATTTCTTTTTCTGATACTCGTTAAATACCAGAACGCTGCACCAGGAGATACAAGGATAACTGCCACTGCCTGTGGTGATTTATAAAGCAACGATTCATGTCCACAGAGACCAAACCACCGTGAAATTAGATGATTTGTCATTCCAGTATGCTGTTCCTTTTAAAGTGATAGGTATTTATCAATATCCAGCTAAATTAATTTCTATGAGGTTCAAACAGTCAATATTTTTTTTCAGCGTATGGGCTATTTTCCTCTTGTACTGAATGACGAGTGAATCGAGATATGTCAGTTTCTTTGGGCACTCTGATGACAGATACCTTACGCTGTGGTTTCCCTTGTTTGTGATAATGGTTTCTACCCAACCCAGAGTGGGAACAACGTGAGGGTGACTGTAATGATGATCAGGACACAGTGAACTCGGATGCGAATACAAAAAGGTGCCCATTGTGTTTGCCATGATTACTCGCCACCGCCTCGGAGGGGCTCGGGGACGGTTATTGTTTTCACTCGGTTTGTCTATTTGTTTGTTTGTCTGTCTGTCTGTCTGTCTGTTACGCGAAAACTACTAGTGCGAGTTTGACAAAAATAACGAGGATGATGGACTATGACCTTCTGATCACCTTTTTTTTTTCCCCCGCCATAACTCCTTTCAAAATCGTCATATCGACATGAAACCCAAACCTAAAGGTGCATCTTTCAAATTTGCATCCTATAACATTCCTCATTGCATCAGGGGGGTCACCCCTCAGTTACCAGTAGGGAAGGGGTTGATGTCAGGTAGGTCTGGGCTACAATTTCACCTGAGTTGCTCCAAATTTGATGTGACATCTTTGACTAGATACCCTGTTGTGTTTATACGTCAGCACAAAAATGACTGCCGGGGGTGGGTTTGCTGTGTCTTAGCACCGCTTTTTGTTCTTATTAATTTGTTTGTTTATTTTCTTCTGCAACTGCACAAACTAGAACTCGAGGTCTGAGCCCTCACACTACCTATTATCATTATATTCGTGGTCCTTACCTGGTTGGCGTAGACGTTGGTTGCGAGAAGGATTAAAAGAAATATCATATCCCGATAACTGTGTATTAAAGAGGCGAGGGGGCCGCGCGCCCCCAGGGTCGGGCCTGACTTGAGCCGGACCATGGCGGCAAACTGAGGCGCGGCGCCAATGGACTACACTTGAGCTGCGCGGGGAGGGCAGCTGGACCTGGCCTCCTAAGTAACCTGCAGTGGCGGCACCTGGGGCGCAGACCGTGGCCGCTGCTGCACAGGTCGTCCAACCTTTACTCCAAGACACTTGTGGCCTCGCCCTGTAGCCACGTCGGAACCTGCGCACCTGCACCCTCACTCCCTCTCTCGTCTTCACAGTATGCAAATCTTCCTTCACCACACTTGCACCACCAGCACCGTAGCAAACTCCCAAGTGTGAGACTAGGCAACATCGCTGTCTGCAAAACTGTTCCATAGCATGTCGTATTTCAAAAAGTGCTTAAAGTTAACACTCTTCTGGCGTCTGGCAACCCGTATGAATTTTGACACTTGTGACTATTCACCTGTGACCCATCACGACTATTATAGAACCCACATATGCCTCAGGCCACCAATACCCTCAATTACCCCTGTCTATCCTGTGAAGGTACACATGGCTTCTTTTGACCCACTTTAAATTAACACGAAGCCGAAGTGGTAATGCACTAGATGATGGAGTATTTTGTTCAATGACAGTACTTAGGCCCGTATTCTGAGTCCCATAGGAGGCATCACAGCATCTGTTCCTTAAGTGATTCATTCAGCATATTACACCTTAACATTTCTTGTGTTTAATTTAGATCGTTTTAATATGGTTATGGCTTGCATCAGTTACAGAGAAGACGATACTGAATTGAAATATACATAAATCACTAAGGAAGAGACGTTACAAAATCTGAGGCAACTAAGCATACGGCCGTTAATCCCTTTAGCAACACGGCATCGTTTTTAATTTTATTCTTTCCGACGTCCAGACGACTGAATTCATCTTAAGAAAACTCTTTTCCATTGAAGGGATTAGAAAAGGCTGCATCTAACCCCTCGAGCTCGAAAAGCCCCTCCTTAGCTAAATATAATCTTTTGGATGTAGCAAAAATAAAATAAAAAGTACATCTTCGGAATAAAAGGGCTAATACTCAGAGGCAGAATATGCCCTCAGTGACGACTTTATAATGACAAGCAGACAAGTTTTATTGGCTCATGTTTATCATTTCGTGGCATCTTGCATTTCATCTTGATATTTAGTGCTAATTACGCAGTGACTCTGTTACGAGCCAATTTGTAGCAATAAATGAATGCAATAAATGTATGTAATGAACCAATAAATATAATTAATGAATGCAATAAAAAAAATGAATGTTTGTAAGAACCATCATTACGAGAACGCATGTTAAATTTTAAGTGTGTTGTCTGCAGACTTATGGACTGAAATGAAGATATTGGGACTGGAGGTAAGGTATACAGTAGCCTTGCCCTTATACAGTAGAAGCCTTCCATAAGATTAATAAAATGTCTGGTGATAAAATGTCTAGTGGTAGCTTGACTGGAATACAGCATCGTCCTGGAGAGGCTATCTTCCGTACTGAAAAGCATCCTACTCAGATATAACCCAAATAAACCAATGAACTTCTGTGGGTATCGTATGTTATAAACACCTATTTGACCTTCTCAATCTGATGGCGAATTTTTATTCTTCCCATCATTAGACGAATATATCTTGCTTAGCAGAGCACCCAGGGGAGGAAATGAGGGCTACGAGGCCTGTTCAGAAAGGATCCGACCTTAGACTCCGAAAAAAAAAAAAAAACTAACCTTTTGAGTTAGGCCATTAATCCCTCTCATAATAGGCCCTTTCTGACTTGAGACACATAGCCCAGCTTTCTCTTCACTTCCAGAAGTATTTTTCTGTGTCGGTTTTCGGTATTTCCTGCAGACGTTTCGTCGCATTCGTCATGATCTCTTCTCTCGTCTCCAAACGGGAACCCTTCATCGAAGTCTTGAGCTTGGGGATTAAACAAAAGTCACACGGAGCCGTGTCTGGTGCGTAAAGAGCCTGTCGGACCTGCGGAATGTTGTGCTTGGCCATATATTCCTGAATCAGTTGAGAAGAATGGGTAGGGGCATTTTCATGGTGCAGCTTCCAACTTGCCGCTTTCTAAAAGTCTGGTCTCTTCCGCCGAACTGCGTCACGAAGACGACGGATAACGTCGAGGTAGTAAGGTCTGTTGACAGCCTGACCTTCTGGTGCGTTTTCGTGATACGCAACACCACGGTAGTCGAAAAAAGAACTGTCAACATGCTAGTGTATTTCACATTGCTACGGACCTGTCGTGCATTTTTTGGCTGTGGCGACCCCGCATGCTTCCACTGGGACGACTGTGCTTTGGTTTCTGGGCCGTACCCATACACCCAAGTCTCATCTCCAGTGATAACAGTCTTCAGAAAGTCTGGATCGCGATCTTCACACCCCAACATATCTTGAGCAATGTTCACTCGAGAGAAAGCACCTGCAGGAGATACCGAAAACCGACTTTGAAACATGTTTCAGGCAGTGGAAAGAACGCTGGGCTATGCGTGTCAGGTCAGGAAGAGGCCTACTGTGAGAGGGGGTTAGTGTCCTAGCTGAACAGGTTAGTCATTTATTTTTTTAGAGCCTAAGGTCGGATACTTTCTGAGCAGACCCAGGATACCCATCTCATCCTGTTGAAAAAAAAAAAAATCTCTTTTATAATTATTACGAGCGAGGGCGAAGCCCTTGGGAGTCTTTCGTCAAGTAGTGGCATTTTCTCACATGTGAGTGGCCCAACCCTGCCCGACCTCACCGTAACGCTTTTTAGAAGCTTATATCTCAGCAACCACGGGGCCGATCACTGCGTGGTTTGCACCATATGATAACCCAGTTCTTTAATATTTGTTTTTAACAGGTTCCATCACACCCAGGCAGTTCACGTGGCATGAGACACGCGCCAAGCGCAGCATGTCGAAAATCTTCAAAAGAGGGCCACAGGCCAGACAGTTTGTCGTAAAGGCATGAAACTTGGTAGGTAGATAGCTATAATTATACTCTAGGCATCCTCGGGGTGTAAGGCGACATTTCAATGCTGTTGGGTTTCAGTGGCTTCCCTCGTACCTCGCCGACAAAGGCGTTTTACTGGTTATAATCGTCTGGTTGCAACGTGAAATGCAGAAAAATGATGTATACTGTACAGTATACTCGATTTGTTGTTGCCAATGCTCATCTGCAGTCCCAGTGGACTTCAGGCTAAAGTTGCCCTTTTCCTCCAGTCCATCCTCCTCCTTTCAAGGAACAGGGAAGAAGATGAAAGACGTTTGAACAACTGGGCGGTGGAACCGCCCAGGCATATCGGTGACACTTCGTGAAGACGTTCCTTTAAAATAAAGTACGATCAGGGACATTTGCTTGTCTAGTATCTCACCATTTTTGCGACTCATTTTCTTTTATTGGCTAACAATCATAATCTGAGAGAGGCTTGGTAAGTTTCTCTGTCCATAGTTGATTCTGTCTGAAATGATGCATCAGGGAGGAAGTAACGGACATGCCTTAGGTGTGATAAAGACGCTGTGAAATGGTTTGAAAACTTTTGCTCTCTTAATACGGAGAATGTAAGCTACAGACTCCTTTTTTCCCTCTATTTTATTCAGTGAAAATAAAAGTAAATTGATGACGATGGAGTGAAAGTAGAATTAAAGACGCAGTAAAAAAAAAAAAAAAAAAAAAGGCAAAATTTTATCTCTTGCTATTTGCGGCGGAAAATGGCTACTAATTTTCCATCGTCTGTTTAACTCAACGAAAATGAAAGTGAAGTGTTGATGGTATGAAAAGGCTAGTTAGTAGCTTAGTCTCACCTGGGATGTGATGTATTAGTACCGCCTGTAACGTGACACCATCCTCTGCATACATAAATTGGTAATAGTATCGATTTCTTACCCCCTTCCTCTTCCTCCTCCTCCTCCTTCCCTTCTATCAGCCTCCCCATCCTCCCTGCCTACCTCCCACCTACCCCTACCAGCTCCCATCCAACCCTACCTGCTCCTCTCCTCTTGCCCCCACATACCCAGCCTTCCCCTCTACCCCCTGTATCCCCTCTTGCCCGCTCCCTCACCCACCACTGCCTGTCCGCTATCCCCCGTCTCCACCCTTAGGTCTGAAGGTATTTCTGTTAACACTTTACACTATGATGTCATATTAGTTTTGGTTATGTTTGCCATCTACAGACGATTTACGTCACCAAAGGAAAGACCTGCTGTATTGAAGGGGTTAAGGAAGGATAAATCAAACTCCTCGAGTCCGATAATTTCTTCAAAACTTAATAAAACTGTCCGGAGATGCAAAGAAAATGCATCATCCCAGCAAAGCTCTTGACCGTTTCATTGTTGTGTCTGGCTAATACCAGACGGAATTGCTTTAGTGAAAGCGAGTATAGGAGCCTGGCAGTATTAATAGTCTCCGTAAGCCCTTCCGTGGACGCGTCAAGTCAGTTATTTTTGCAAACATCAGACAGTTTCGTTCAGCTAAAGGTGATTATACGAGCCTGAGAGTGTCACTGTTGTTTTCACTTACAGGAGCGTTATGTGCAATTTCATCTCATTATTTCTACTTATTTAGTCTTACTGGTTACTATTTTATATTTATTTGTTGATTCATTTGTTGTATTTTCTATAATTTTGCTATACTCTTTATTTCTTCTATATTTTGGTTATTTATTTGTAATTGCTCATGGAATAGGGTGCAGTTATCATTACGATGCTTTCTTGGCATATTAATGTGTCTGACGCGTTTGCAGGATGTACAGTCGTGGTTTTATGGGCATATTATCGTACAGTAGCTGGTCATAGGTTTGAACAGTATTTTCATCTTCACCCAGAAAAGGACACTTATGTTATTAATTAATTAGATACTGTGGTCAGTTGAAATTTCAAGGAAATACTGCCCACTACATAAGCTATCAACACGTAGAAGTTTAATCAACCGTGAAAAGTCAATGAAAATTATTACAGATCCGTAACTCCTTGCAGTTAGGTGACCTCTTATGTACAGCATTTTATTCTAGCCACCAAACATACTATTCTGTTATGCTTTGGGGAAATCTCTTGTAGTCGATTGGTATTTGAAGACTGCTGCTCTCTAGTTCGGAATTATTCCTCACCAAATTTAAATATAATTTATGTCTAGATATATAATACATATGAAAAACACGTCATTGGACTGAAGAGGCTAAAAGTACCAGTTCAACATTATCAGGTACCAATATGAAGTTGTTTATTAACCATGACAGGACACAAATAAACATATACGGATCCTTCACCCGTTCGATCCCAGTGCATCCCAGATTTTATTTTTGCTGTCCTCAGACGATTTCATTTTGCATAGTGGAGACTCCTCGAACTAAAGAGATTATATATGGAGGGGAAAAAAAAAAAAGTCGTCATGTTGCTGAAAGAGTTAGACATCAAGTAAAATAATTTTGACGATGTCACAGGCGAATTCGAGGCGATTTGCTTTGTCCGCAAGAATATATATATATATATATATATATATATATATATATATATATATATATATATATATATATATATATATATATATATCACACACAACAAACCCAGCCAGGAGACAGGACGTGTGTGCTGGGCAATCCCCAGGTCCTGTCCTCCCCTTTACTGTTTTTTTAACCAGCCCATATCCCACTGACCGGGCTAATGTATGGACCGGCCTGCACTATAGGTGCAGGGAATCTTTAAACGAACGATATATATATATATATATATATATATATATATATATATATATATATATATATATATATATATGTGTGTGTGTGTGTGTGTGTGTGTGAGAGAGAGAGAGAGAAGATAGATGGATAAATAGGCAGATAGATGGACATAGTTACATATATATATATATATATATATATATATATATATATATATATATATATATATATATATATATATATATATATATACAGATTGATAGACAGACAGATAGATAGACAGACAGACAAATAGATAGATAGATAGATAGGCACATAAGGAAAGAAAGAGGTCATTAACGGGACACAGAAATATCTCTAATGTATCTGTACAACGATGCAGTTGCAACAATATTCAGCAATTATTATGTATACGAGTATATATATATATATATATATATATATATATATATATATATATATATATATATATATATATATATATATATATATATATATATATATATATATATATATATATATATATATATATATATACGTGTGTGTGTGTGTGTGTGTGTGTGTGTGTGTGTGTGGCTAATTTACTATTCACTGGGACATTTGCATATGAACAGTAGTTAATACTAGGTCATCATCGTCTTCACATCATCATCACTATGACCGTTTTTTCAATTAAAAACGAGGTGAGGCGCATAGCACCTTCATCCACTCACTTGATGTAGTGCTGCCTACTTCTTCCTTCACCTTTATCATCCTTTATCTGTGTCTGCCCTCCTCTCTTCCTATTTCTCCCGTCTTTCCTGCCATGTTTTTCTACCTTTCTTTCCTTCTCAGGTAGCTTTACATTGAGTGACAAGCCTAAAGGTTTCCTGTAATCCAAGAAACCATTTACAAAGCTAGGTGGCAACCATATAACCAACCCGTACGTGTTCCCTATTTGCGAACAAGTGGGTTGGCGGAGGATCAGTGCCCCTCCCTGTGAAATAACTAACTCAAGTACAAACGGCCTCCCCTCAGGGTATTATGACGTCTGGCTATAGACAGACAAAATATTCATGAAACGCCGAGAACTCATGCCCTGCATCGTCGATGCAAAGCGTCGTTCAGTATGCCTCCTCCAAAGGACTCGCCATGCAACCTCCATGACAGGGTTCATTGTGGGTTGAACTGAGACTAAAGATAAGCTGAATAGACCCCACATGACTTTGACCTTTGACCTTGCTGACTTAATTAGTTCATTATATCTCCATACTGTATTACTGACCAAAGTTTGGTCAAAATCCATTGAGGACTTTAGGAGATATCGCGCCCACACGCATGTGAGCTTTATCCTTGACCCCTTGACCTTACTGACCTAATCAGTTCATTATCCCTTTTTACTTCAGTATATCACTGACAAAAGTTGCGTTGAAATCCGTCCTGGGAATCAATAGATATCGCACCCACACCCATATGACCTTGACCTTTGACCTCTTGACCTTGCTGACCTAATCAGTTCATCGTCCCTTGATACTGTATCACTGACAAAAGTTTGGTCGAAATCCGTAGGGTTCAGGAGATATAGCACACACAAGGGTAGACTAAGCCGACCCCATATGACCCTGCCTTTGACTCCTTGACTTAGCTGACATGAGCAGTTCAACATCTCATACTGCATCACTGACAAAAATTTGGTGGAAATCCTTTGATGGGTTCAGGAGATACAGCGCCCACAAGAGTGTTGCGGACGCAAGGGTACGTCCGGACCCGGGCACGCACATCCGCTCAGACGGACAGCCCAACCAGTTAATGCGTTCTCCACATTAGGCATATAAATGAATATAGATAAATAAAATCAGAATTAACAAAAATCTTTTTTTTTTCATTACCAGTTTTCACGTTTCCAACATTGTTTTAACCCTTTACTACGAAGGGTTGCCCTCTACTGAAGCAAACATCTCGTATTCTTCGCTTTATTCTGCTTTTTGTCCTATAAAACAAAGTAAGATTAGCATTTGGGAGGGAATGAGTGAAGGGTTGTTTCATTTTCTGCTTACAAATTTCACCAGTTTCTGCGTATATCCTACTGAATAGAAGAACGAAAACAGTTGTTCATTCTGTGCATCTCTGCTTACAGCATATTCTTCGCCATTTCTTTTCCATTACACCAGAGGAGAGAGAACACTTACAATACAAAACCCTTTATTGTTACGGTTTGATTATTATGGAGGGTGAGGGGTATAGGTGAGGCGACGAAACCTGGGTATTATTCTCACATAAAGATCCAGAGATTAAGTACAAGCACGCCAATCTTGCTCGGATGACATCACTCCGAAAATGATCACATGACAAAGAGAAGGGGGCCGTTGTGCATTGGCCAGCCCCTTCAGTGCCACTACGGCTACGCAATTCTACACAAGCGCTCGAGAAGCGAGAAGGAGGTATTGCTTGGGTCAAGTGTGTGTGTGTGTGTGTGTGTGTGTGTGTGTGTGTGTGTGTGTGTGTGTGTGTGTGTGTGCGTGCGTGCGTGCGTGCGTGCGTGCGTGCGTGTGTGTGTGTGTGTGTGTGTGTGTGTGTGTGTTTTACTTACCTGGGTGTAATATACAGGATTTGAGCTAAGTTCGTATTGTCGTTACTCCATACCGGTATTTTTTATCTGATCTGTTTTTGAAAACATAGGCAATCTTTGTCCGCAGGATTCCTCCTTTGAAGAACGGCAAACGTTCAGAGGGTTTGAATGAACATGTAAAGAGAACATATTTATACAATATAACGGTCGGCTTGCACGCGCCTGACATTAATGGGCAGCTCTGTTCACCTTCGAGCAGTGATGTACTTGTCCTGGAAGGCAACAGATCGGTACAGCCGAGGAATATCACTTTCTGTCACTGGACATGCGATCCTCACGACTCCAGTGCTTAACACATGGTGCAGGTATGAAAGGCTTTTGGAGTGTGAGGTGAGAAGTGCAAGTGGAAACTGTCTTATGGCTGTGTTTGTGAGAGTCTGCATTAATGTCATTGAGGGAATTTCGACAGGATACGAATATGTGAATTTTCATGGAAGAACATATTATTGCACCCTTTTTATGTCTCCACTTCATGGCTGAACTAAACCTAATCCAGAAAAACTGATAGGTGTGTGTGTGTGTGTGTGTGTGTGTGTGTGTGTGTGTGTGTGTGTGTGTGTGTGTGTGTGTGTGTGTGTAACACGGGTTGTTCACTAGCTTATACAATGACAGGTTACGCATTCATCGAGGATGAACCTGGTTAGTGAGACCTAAACGTCCATACATGCTGTAAGCAAGGTTCATAGCTCTATGAGGAAGAGAAAAATGAGAAGCTGCCGCAAAACTCGAAATCAGAGAATTCCATCGGTGGAAGGACAAAGGACATCACACAAGTCACTGATGTTCAAGTTCATTAAATATATACTGACCTCGTTGATTCCCAGCTTCCCTCGAACAATAAACATAATGCCACATACGGATGTCTCTTATGATTTATAATTTCCCTTTTTTTTTTTTCATAGCTTTTGTAAAACAGTCAATGTGCTGTCCTGTAAACGAGTATGAAGAAAAATATTTTGTTGATCTCCAGCGACACTGTTTCATTGCAAGCTTCTATGTCCCTGAGATAATGCTTATATTCTTAATGAAGTACATTGACTACATAATTATATTATTGTAAGGGAAATTACGATGCAATAATTGCACAAGTGTAAATGGAAGCCACCCCTCCAAAACACACACATATATACCGTACGTATATATATATATATATATATATATATATATATATATATATATATATATATATATATATATATATATATATATATATATATATATATATATTGCCAGACGCCATAATCCCGTAAGGGGTGGTCATTTGATTTTGAGTTATGTGTTTTACGGGGAGGGGCACTAACCCTCCACCAATTCACTTGCTGACACGTAGGGAGCACGTATGGTTTGGTTATATGGTTATCACCCAGCGTTGTAAATGGTTTCTTGGCTTATATATATATATATATATATATATATATATATATATATATATATATATATATATATATATATATGGTTTGGTTATATGGTTATCACCCAGCGTTGTAAATGGTTTCTTGGCTTATAGGAAACTATATATATATATATATATATATATATCATCAATCAGCCGTTTGAGTATCCACTGAAGGACCGGCATATCCCGACCGAAACTGGGACGATACAGCCAATGTATCTCTACCAATTGGCTTAGGCTGTCTGGTAGAGATTGTATGTAGAGTTAGAAGTGCTTGTAAGCGTAATTGTAGTGTTGGAGTGGCTTTGGATGTGTGTGAAGTCTGTGAACTAAGTGTAATCGGCCCGCACAAGCCGACTGGGTGCAAGAATACTTTATAGTAAGCGACACTGGTTCAACCACAGCACCCCTTGTGTCCGCCAATGCAGTATGTGGCCGGGTGAACACTCCCAAAGTTTATTACCCTGGCGGGGCGCGAACCCTGGTTCAACCGTATACGAAACGCACACTTTACCACTGTACCACAGAGAATCCATATATGTACAATGAAGTCTCTTTTATTCGAGAATCATGGGACTTTGAAAGTTTCGTTTAATCGATTTTTTCGGATAAAAGATACTGTAATAATATGTAGGATACAAGGGACCAGTATTGTGCTCACCCATCACCCATCTCTGACGACATCTACCTCACCACCACCACCAGCACCCCAGAAGCCACTCAACCATCACCAAAACAATACACTGCGGTAACCACGTACGTAACTGCGCTTTTGTTACTGTAATAGAAACTGTCAACTTAAGTAGATCTTCACTCAAATAAAGTTAAATAAACCTTCACCAAAACAATTACGTCATTCACTACAAGCAATTCGAACAAATAAAGTCTTAAACGCTCGCTGTAGTGGCTAGCGGCGCAACCGTAAACTAACGCTAATGGCAAGAAGCAAGCCCGCCGTGTTTGAATTTTCGGATAGATTTCATATTTTTGCGATTAATCGAAGTGAGAAGGTTTTAGTAAAACTTACGGTTAATGGCATATCACGGTTAAAAGAATTTCGGATAAAAGAGACTCCACTGTGTATATCTATATCTATCTATCTATAAAATCTATGGAATATTTTTGTCGTGGCATCAGAGCGTTAATCTATTGAATATATTTGCCTTGGCGTCAGAGAGAGAGAGAGAGAGAGAGAGGAGCCTCCAACTGCTCCCACACAGTCGTTTGCCACGAAATTTTACAAACGCCTCCGGATGAGCCACAAAACGTCGCATACAAAAACTCGTTAAATACGGGCTGAAGACTCAACCCGACCGAAGAGCCTAGCCAATTTTATCTGCATACATATATATATATATATATATATATATATATATATATATATATATATATATATATATATATATATATATATATATATATATTGTTACGGAACAGAGAGAGATAATGTACACTTCAAGTGAGAATACTAAAATCACTACTGTCCCGCAAAGTTCCAGGTTCAAAACAAAAGAGTTAGGTAAAATTACAAGTTAAAGTTTAATGCACAAACTAACAACTAAACATTCAGGACTCATAAGGATAATGTAATGGCAAAAACAGGTTAAATATATGGTTAACTGCAATAGCCTCTATTAACACGAAATTGGCAAGAGTAAATTTATCTAAGTCAGCCCTGATAAAATGAGATACCAGATAATACTCAGTGAATGCCAGATAAATAATTACAGATACAAACTATTATCAAAAATGACTGACATAAAGAACCCTGCATGAATTACAAAAACTTCACTAGGCCTACAAATTAAACTTATGCTATACAGTACAAGAAAAAATGCAACAACAGTTATACTCAAATTACACACAGCTGCTAGATGGTTGGAGACTTCTTGAGCACTCACAATAATAATATCTGTACAGGGGAGGACAGAGATGTGAACAAAATGAGGAGCAGATCTAAGTGGCAATGATGCAGAGACTGAGCTCATTATATAGGAGCCAGGAGAGCTTGATACAACTTGTAATAAGGACGCGCAAATGAAGCCATGGGGACATAGAGTTGACAATCCCGCTCTGGACAACAGAGAGAACGACTTACTCTACTATAACGGTAGAAGGGGGGGACTGAGGCAGAACACGCTGGTGATCAAACATGCAGCATACTGTGCGTTAAAATTACACAAAGGATGATGAAATCATAGGCTATGTAACACCTCCCCACAAAGAAAAAAGAAATTTACAAAGGAAATTTCTTATTACTCTAAAACAATCTGTATATGGCATTACAGACCATGCAAAGGTCTTTCCTAATGTTACAAAACATGAGATCTCCCCAGCATGTTCAGTCATAGGTACTTGCCAGTATCCCTTTAACAAATCAAACTTACTTATGTACCTAGCCTTTCCGATCTTGTCTATGCAATCTTCCACACGAGGGAGAGGGTAAGTGTCTGTTTTAGTGATCTGATTAACACGTCTGTAGTCGATGCAAAGCCGCTGTGACCCACCTGGCTTAGGGACCAGAGTGACAGGAGAACTCCACTCGCTCTGACAGGGCTCAATCATCTTGTGGTCCAACAGGTAGCCAAGCTCCTTCTGGATGAGAGGAACTTTCACTGGGTTCACACGGTAAGGAGGCAATTTAATTGGCTTTGCGTCTCCAACATCGACATCATGCATCAACACAGTGGTTCTTCCTGGAGCGGCACGGAACACTTGCGGGTACTCCTGCAGTAATGCCGAAAACTCCTGCCTTTCCTTGGGAGGTAGATGAGAAAGCTTAGTCTGGAGATCATTCATGATATCAGGATTCTTCCCCAAACTATCACTCAGGCTCATACTGCATGGGAGAGCTTCACTTGCAGACTCGGGTGGAACAGCTACAGTGCAGACTGGATTATTTTCGTCCCGCCTGTGATATAACTTTAGCATGTTGATGTGACATAGTTGCTTGCTCTTTCTACGATCTGGTGTGGCGATGACATAGCTGACATCACTGAGTCTCTTCTCCACGAAATAAGGGCCACTAAACTTGGCTTGAAGAGGTTGCCCATGAACTGGTAGCAGAATCAAAACCTGATCTCCTGGCTGAAAGTGGCGTAACCTGGACTTCTTGTCATACCAAGTCTTCATCTTCTCCTGAGCAGCTCCTAAATTCTCTCTCGCCAGCTGTAAAGCAGTGGACAGCCGTTCTTTGAACTTCATCACATACTCCAGCAGGTTGACGTCATCTTCCTCCGACAGCCAGCATTCCTTGAGTAACTTAAGGGGTCCTCTTACTTCATGGCCAAACAGTAGTTCAAAAGGTGAGAAGCCCAGTGATTCATTTGGAGATTCTCTTGCAGCAAACACAACGAATGGAAGACCTTTATCCCAGTCTTTCTGATGTTCCAAACAGTATTTCTTGAGCATCGATTTGAGTGTTTGATGATATCTCTCCAACGCTCCTTGGGTCTGGGGATGGTAAGCTGAAGACGTGATCTGGGTGATGCCCAACTCTTTCAGAGACTGCTTGAAAACGTTTGACATGAAATTACTTCCCCGGTCTGACTGTACCTCCTTGGGCAGACCAAACTTTGTGAAGAACCCTAGCATTTCCTTAACCACGTTCTTTGCTGAGATGTTTCTAAGTGGAATGGCTTCAGGATAACGAGTAGCCATGTCAATCATGG
This sequence comes from Coenobita brevimanus, assembly GCF_032717465.1. Taxonomy (NCBI): domain Eukaryota; kingdom Metazoa; phylum Arthropoda; class Malacostraca; order Decapoda; family Coenobitidae; genus Coenobita; species Coenobita brevimanus. Next base: position 22,518,126 of record NC_136967.1, read on the forward strand.
TCAACACATAAGAAAATCCTGAAGAAGTCTTAGGAAGAGGGCCCACAATATCCACCAACACACGGGTGAAAGGCGCCTCAAAAGGAGGAATGGGAACTAGAGGTGCAACCTTTTCAGTCTGATTACACTTTCCCACAACTTGACAGGTGTGACAAGACTTACAATACCAGGAAACATCCCTGAAGATACCTGGCCAGTAGAAGTGTTTCAAAATGCGTGCCACAGTCTTCCTCACTCCAAGGTGTCCTGCCAAACTGGTATCATGAGCCACTCGAATGATATCCTGCCTACAAACATGAGGGATGACAACTTGATGTACAACCTCCCATTCACAGTCAGCTGATGCTGTTGGGGGTCTCCACTTCCTCATAAGTACTCCTGACTTTACATAATAACAAGTAGAAGCACCGGCTGACTCTTCTTCACTGTAAGCAGAGTTAGCTAGACCTTTCAACTCAGGGTCAGCAACCTGCAACTCAACCAACTCTTGACGAGACAAATTATCAACACTACGGGGTACTGCCTCATCTGGTGAGTGGTCCAAATTAGCAAGAAAAGTGTCAGCTAGGATAACATCATCAGCATCATTATCCTCTAAATCACCAGTAACTTTAGACTTAGCCCTAGTGACAGCACATGCAGGGAACACATCAGGGACATCACAATCCTGGGACGCAGCCACTGGCTCACTAGACAACTGAGGAGCTGGACACACTTGACTTCCACCAATATCATTTCCAAGTAAGAAAGTTACACCTGACATTGGGAGTGTCTCAACCAACCCAACCATAACAGAACCATTAACAAAACCAGACTCTAAATTCACTCTGCACAGAGGGACAGAGAAGTAATTATTCCCTACACCTTGTAAGATTACAGTTTCATCAGAGGAATTAACATTAGAGCCTAGAACACTGGTCAGCATAAGGGATTGGCAAGCACCTGTATCACGATATATTTTAACTGATTTCCTGTCATTACTGTCCAGAGGACTGACAAAACCATCAGACAGGAAATTAGCACATGAACTCTTGAGAGTGTCACCCACGTTACTGCTCAAAAGAGGAGCTCCATCATGAGAATTTAAGTTACCCCTCAAAGCAGGTTCAGTTAACTCAGTTAAAGAATTCTGGGAACTCTCAAGAGTGGACACTAGACCAATTGACTGAATATTTAAAGACTCCTTTTTGTTCACATCACGCTGTCTCCTGAAACATCTCTCTGTAGTATGACCAAGCTTAATACAATAAGTACATTTACTTTTCTGAAATCTAGAGGTGAAGCTGGTATTTACTTCCTGAGAAACATCATCCTTATTCTCTTTCCTGTTACCTACTCTGAGTAGAGGCAACGTACTTACTCTCAGCTTTCCCTTTTTCTCTAGAATATCTCTTGTGAGTGAGAACATACTCATCAGCTAAAACTGCAGCATCAGACAAATTATCTATTCTTTTCTCATCAAGATATAGGCTTACATCTTTACTAATACACCTTTTGAAATCCTCCAGCAAAATCATCTGCTTAAATTTACCAAAATCAGAATCCACATTCTTAGAATTTAACCACTGCTCTAACAAATCTTCTTTGATTTTTGCATACTCAACATGGGATTGCTTATCTTGCTTGTAAGTTGTCCTAAATTTTACTCTATAGGCTTCAGGAACAAGCTCATAGGCCTTAAGAATCAAGCTCTTAACTACATCATAATTATCAGACTGATCCTGAGGCAAAGATGCATAAGTTACTTGAGCTTTACCGGTGAGAACAGTTTGAAGGAGTACTGGCCAATACTCCTTAGGCCAATTAAAACCTGTAGCTACCCTCTCAAACAACTGAAAATACTTTGTTAAATCAGATTCATTAAAAGGAGGGACAAGTTTAACATCTTTAGCCACATCAAAATCATCAGAGCTAGATGATCCAGTTCCACCTTGTTTCATGCGATACTCATGGTCTGCCTGAATCCTAGCAATTTCAACTTGTGCCTCAGCCTCCTTAGCTTTTGCCTGAAATTCAGCCTCCTTAGCCTTAGCCTCCTGCAGGGCTAGCTGTAACTTAGCTAATTCAATCTGCGTTTGCTCATTTGGAGGAGTTACATTAAACAAGCTTTCATTAATCATGGCAAGAATTTGATCTTTAGACTGATGAGAGCGAACAACAAATCCCAATTGTTGAGCAACAATCTTAAGTTCATTCTTTGTTCTGTTTTCTATATCACACACTGTTTGCACATTTGACAAAAAGTCCTTGGCTTCATCAAGTGTAGTAATAGTAGACATAATTAATAAGTAACAGTCACAAAATATCAAGCAATATCCTTATGATAATATCCTGATATGAGGTCGCCAAATTTATGTTACGGAACAGAGAGAGATAATGTACACTTCAAGTGAGAATACTAAAATCACTACTGTCCCGCAAAGTTCCAGGTTCAAAACAAAAGAGTTAGGTAAAATTACAAGTTAAAGTTTAATGCACAAACTAACAACTAAACATTCAGGACTCATAAGGATAATGTAATGGCAAAAACAGGTTAAATATATGGTTAACTGCAATAGCCTCTATTAACACGAAATTAGCAAGATTAAATTTATCTAAGTCAGCCCTGATAAAATGAGATACCAGATAATACTCAGTGAATGCCAGATAAATAATTACAGATACAAACTATTATCAAAAATGACTGACATAAAGAACCCTACATGAATTACAAAAACTTCACTAGGCCTACAAATTAAACTTATGCTATACAGTACAAGAAAAAATGCAACAACAGTTATACTCAAATTACACACAGCTGCTAGATGGTTGGAGACTTCTTGAGCACTCACAATAATAATATCTGTACAGGGGAGGACAGAGATATGAAGAAAATGAGGAGCAGATCTAAGTGGCAATGATGCAGAGACTGAGCTCATTATATAGGAGCCAGGAGAGCTTGATACAACTTGTAATAAGGACGCGCAAATGAAGCCATGGGGACATAGAGTTGACAATCCCGCTTTGGACAACAGAGAGAACGACTTACTCTACTATAACGGTAGAAGGGGGGGACTGAGGCAGAACACGCTCGTGATCAAACATGCAGCATACTGTGCGTTAAAATTACACAAAGGATGATGAAATCATAGGCTATGTAACAATATATATATATATATATATATATATATATATATATATATATATATATATATATATATATATAAAGAGAGAGAGAGAGAGAGAAACAGATAGATAGATACAGATATTGATAGATAGATAGATAGATAGATGGATAGATTTATATATATATGTATGTATGTATACACACGCACACACACACACACACACACACACACACATATATATATATATATATATATATACAGGATGTGTGTGTGTGTGTGTGTGTGTGTGTGTGTGTATGTATATGCATCTGTATATGTGTATCAGGGGTGGATCAAATACAGTTGTATTTGTATCTGAGTTGTATTTAAATACATTGTCAATGTATCTGTATTTGTAATTGTATTTTGGCACCCAGAAGAAAAATTATTTTGTATTTGTATTTGTATTTCGAATTTAAATGCCGCGCCACTTTTGTCTGACTCGATGAGTTAGATCACAGGTTCAGATCGAACATCAACGTGCATCTGGGCAGACTTGTAGCCGTGCCTCCCGAGTCCCGAGTCCCGTTAGCTCTTGAGATTTCCTATATTATCACCAGGGGTGGATCAGATACAAATATATTTGTATTTGAATTATATTTACATAAATTTTCAGTGTATTTGTATTTGTAATTGTATATTGGCACCCAGAAGAAAAAGTATTTGTATTTGTAATTTTGCATCATAATGTCACAAGTATTTGTATTTGTATTTGGCCTCTTAAAAATCAGTATTTGATCCAACCCTGATGTGTATACTCGTATATGGATATGGATATGCAATATATATATATATATATATATATATATATATATATATATATATATATATATATATATATATATATATATATATATATATATCATCCGGACCTCCTTTCCCACCCAAGGGCAGGGTGAGGAGTAGCAATGTCCAGAAAGCACAAACTTGCCCAATGCAAATAGGCCACACTTCCATTCACTCATCATTCAAGCCCCAGGAATCCTGGCTCTACCGGATTCGCCAAAAACATTCACCATATTCTGCAGCTTCACACCAACGTATCTGATTGAGTCAATCCGGACGCTGCCATGCTCACAAAGGGGTGCCAAAATCCCTGATCATGCACTTCTCCTCACAACATTCATCCAGCCAGCTCGATCTCTTGTCAGTTCCTTAGCCTCACCGACTTCCAAACCTCTCTTCCTCAAACACTCATCCACCATATCTCTCCACCTTCTCCTTGGCCTACCTCGCCTCCTCCCTCCTTCAAATTCGCTCAGGTATACCCTTTTTACCACGCTATTGTTATCCATTCTTTCCACATGACCATACCATCTCAGGACACTCTCTTCGATTCTGGTGTCCACCGACTTCCTCACTCCACACCTTTCACGAATCACATTATTTCGTATCCTATCCAGCCTCTGTACTCCACATACATTCCTAAGCAGTCCCATCTCCACTGCTCTTACTCTTGACTTTTCATTTTCATGCCACTCCATAGTCTCACACCCATATGTTAGAGTTGGCACTAACACCCCCTCATTTAAGCCTCGTCCAGCTGCAGCACTCAAGCCTCTGTTTCTTATCAAGGCCTTCATTGCACCAGCTACTTTTCTTCCTTGTGTCACTCTATTTTCAACTTCTTTTGCACATTTTCTTCTCTTTCTATCACTGTACCCAAGTATTTGAACTCTCTCACCAATTCCAGTCTCTCTTCATTCACTGTGACATCACACTGGGAGTCACCTTCTCTCTCAATAACCATCACTTTACTCTTCTCTGCATTTACTCTCAAGGCACGACGCTCACAGACAACAGCAAAACTCCGCACTAGCCTACCACGTTCTTGTCCGGTACTTGCAACCAGTACTGCATCATCAGCATACAACAAATTTGAGATACTCCATCTATCACCATTCATTACCAACGCCATCTCTCTCCCAATTACTTGTGTTTTTACTTCTTTCATCACCCCATCCATATATATGTTGAACAACCATGGGGACATCACACAACCTTGTCGCACGCCCACACCGATGGTGAACAAGTCACTTAGATGCCCATTAACCCTTATACATGCTTCGCTACCATCATAAAAACTCTTGACAACACCTAGCAGATTACCATCTACACCATACATGCGCAAAACTTTCCACAAATCCCTCTCTGTCTAGTTTGTCGTATGTTTTTTCCTGATCCATGAATGCTATAAACACTTTATGGTCCTTCTCACAAGCCTTCTCTGCTATCGGTCTCACTGCAAATACTTGCTCCACACATCCTCTGCCACTCCTAAAGCCACGCTGTTCATCACTCACTAGGACTTCTATCTCTCTTACTTTCTCTATAGTAATTCTTCCATATACCTTCCCTACCACACTCAATAAACTTATGCCACGACAATTCTTGCACTCACTTCGCTCCCCTTTATTATTGTACAGGGGTACAATCGCAGCCCTTTTCCACGCTGCAGGCATAGTTTCACTCATCCATGCCTTCTTACATATCTCCAACAAGCACTTCATTCCACTCACTCCACTACACTTAAGCATCTCTGCATACACCTCATCAACCCCAGCTGCTTTCCCATTTTTCAGCCGTTTCACAGCGCTCTTTACCTGTACGAGTGTCACGTCTCCTGGCACTGCATTCCTTCTCTGCTCACCCCCAAAACCAATCATGTTTGCAGCCGCTCTGCTCTTTCTATTCCCATTCATCAGGCTTTCAAAATATTCTTTCCATCTGGTCCTTACTTCATCTCTATGGGTTAGTAACCTATCACCTGCATCCTTCACACTGTCACACTGTGTGTGTGTGTGTGTGTGTGTGTGTGTGTGCATATGTATATACTCGTACATGGATATGGCTATACAATATATATATATATATATATATATATATATATATATATATATATATATATATATATATATATATATATATATATATATTGTTACATAGCCTATGATTTCATCATCCTTTGTGTAATTTTAACGCACAGTATGCTGCATGTTTGATCACGAGCGTGTTCTGCCTCAGTTCCCCCCTTCTACCGTTATAGTAGAGTAAGTCGTTCTCTCTGCTATACTTTGCGGGATTTTCAGCTCTTTGTCCCCATGGCTTCATTTGCGCGTCCTTCTTGCAAGTTGTATCGAGCTCTGCCGGCCCCTATATAATGAGCTCAGTCTCTGCATCATGGCCACTTAGATCTGCTCCTCATTTTGTTCACATCTCTGTCCTCCCCTGTACAGATATTATTATTGTGAGTGCTCAAGAAATCTCCAAACATCTAGCAGCTGTGTGTAATTTGAGTATAACTGTCGTATTTTTTCCTTGTACTGTATAGCATAAGGTGTTGATTTGTAGGCCTAGTGAGTTCTTTTTGTAATTTATGTAAAGTTTTACTATCAGCCATTTTTGATAATAGTTTGTATCTGTAATAATTTATCTGGCATTCACTGAGTATTATCTGGTATCTCATTTTATCAGGGCTGACTTAGATAAATTTACTCTTGCTAATTTCGTGTTAATAGAGGCTATTGCAGTTAACCATATATTTAACCTGTTTTTGCCATTACATTATCCTTATGAGTTCTGAATGTTTTGTTGTTAGTTTGTGCATTAAACTTTAACTTGTAATTTTACCTAACTCTTTTGTTTTGAACCTGGAACTTTACGGGACAGTAGTGATTTTTAGCATTCTCACTTAAAGTGTACATTATCTTTCTCTGTTCCGTAACATAAATTTGGCGACCTCTCATCATGATATTCAGGATATTATCATAAGGATATTGCTTGATATTTTGTGACTGTTACTTATTCATTATGTCTACTATTACTACACTTGATGAAGCCAAAGATTTTTGTCAAATGTGCAAACAGTGTGTGATATAGAAAACAGAACAAAGAATGAACTTAAGCTTGTTGCTCAACAATTGGGAATTGCTGTTCGCTCTCATCATTCTAAAGATCAAATTGTTGACATGATTAATGAAAGCTTGTTTAATGTAACTCTTCGAAATGAGCAAACGCAGATTGAATTAGCTAAGTTACAGCTAGCCCTGCAGGAGGCCCGTGCTAAGGAGGCTGAATTTCAGGCAAAAGCTCGTATTCAAGAGGCTGAGTTTCAGGCAAATGCTAAGGAGGCTGAGTTTCAGGCTCGTGCTAAGGAGGCTGAGTTTCAGGCACAAATTGAACTTGCTAGGATTCAGGCAGACCATGAGTATCGCATGGAACAAGGTGGAACTGGATCATCTAGCTCTGATGATTTTGATGTGGCTAAAAATGTTAAACTTGTCCCTCCTTTTAATGAATCTGATTTAACAAAGTATTTTCAGTTGTTTGAGAGGGTAGCTACAGGTTTTAATTGGCCTAAGGAGTATTGGCCAGTACTCCTTCAAACAGTTCTCACCGGTGAAGCTCAAGTAACTTATGCATCTTTGCCTCAGGATCAGTCTGATAATTATGATGTAGTTAAGAGCTTGATTCTTAAGGCCTATGAGCTTGTTCCTGAAGCCTATAGAGTAAAATTTAGGACAACTTACAAGCAAGATAAGCAATCTCATGTTGAATATGCAAAAATCAAAGATGATTTGTTAAAGCAGTGGTTAAATTCTAAGAATGTGGATTCTGATTTTGGTAAATTTAAGCAGATGATTTTGCTGGAGGACTTCAAGAGGTGTATTAGTAAAGATGTAAGCCTATATCTTGATGAGAAAAGAATAGATAATTTGTCTGATGCTGCAGTTTTAGCTGATGAGTATGTTCTCACTCACAAGAGATATTCTAGAGAAAAAGGGAAAGTTGAGAGTAAGTACGTTGCCTCTACTCAGAGTACAGGTAACAGGAAAGAGAATAAGGATGATGTTTCTCAGGAAGTAAATACCAGCTTCACCTCTAGATTTCAGAAAAGTAAATGTACTTATTGTAGTAAGCTTGGTCATACTACAGAGAGATGTTTCAGGAGACAGCGTGATGTGAACAAAAAGGAGTCTTTAAATATTCAGTCAATTGGTCTAGTGTCCACTCTTGAGAGTTCCCAGAATTCTTTAACTGAGTTAACTGAACCTGCTTTGAGGGGTAACTTAAATTCTCATGATGGAGCTCCTCTTTTGAGCAGTAACGTGGGTGACACTCTCAAGAGTTCATGTGCTAATTTCCTGTCTGATGGTTTTGTCAGTCCTCTGGACAGTAATGACAGGAAATCAGTTAAAATATATCGTGATACAGGTGCTTGCCAATCCCTTATGCTGACCAGTGTTCTAGGCTCTAATGTTAATTCCTCTGATGAAACTGTAATCTTACAAGGTGTAGGGAATAATTACTTCTCTGTCCCTCTGTGCAGAGTGAATTTAGAGTCTGGTTTTGTTAATGGTTCCGTTATGGTTGGGTTGGTTGAGACACTCCCAATGTCAGGTGTAACTTTCTTACTTGGAAATGATATTGGTGGAAGTCAAGTGTGTCCAGCTCCTCAGTTGTCTAGTGAGCCAGTGGCTGCGTCCCAGGATTGTGATGTCCCTGATGTGTTCCCTGCATGTGCTGTCACTAGGGCTAAGTCTAAAATTACTGGTGATTTAGAGGATAATGATGCTGATGATGTTATCCTAGCTGACACTTTTCTTGCTAATTTGGACCACTCACCAGATGAGGCAGTACCCCGTAGTGTTGATAATTTGTCTCGTCAAGAGTTGGTTGAGTTGCAGGTTGCTGACCCTGAGTTGAAAGGTCTAGCTAACTCTGCTTACAGTGAAGAAGAGTCAGCCGGTGCTTCTACTTGTTATTATGTAAAGTCAGGAGTACTTATGAGGAAGTGGAGACCCCCAACAGCATCAGCTGACTGTGAATGGGAGGTTGTACATCAAGTTGTCATCCCTCGTGTTTGTAGGCAGGATATCATTCGAGTGGCTCATGATACCAGTTTGGCAGGACACCTTGGAGTGAGGAAGACTGTGGCACGCATTTTGAAACACTTCTACTGGCCAGGTATCTTCAGGGATGTTTCCTGGTATTGTAAGTCTTGTCACACCTGTCAAGCTGTGGGGAAGTGTAATCAGACCGAAAAGGTTGCACCTCTAGTTCCCATTCCTCCTTCTGAGGCGCCTTTCACCCGTGTGTTGGTGGATATTGTGGGCCCTCTTCCTAAGACTTCTTCAGGATTTTCTTATGTGTTGACCCTGATTGATATGGCTACTCGTTATCCTGAAGCCATTCCACTTAGAAATATCTCAGCAAAGAACGTGGTTAAGGAAATGCTAGGGTTCTTCACAAAGTTTGGTCTGCCCAAGGAGGTACAGTCAGACCGGGGAAGTAATTTCATGTCAAACGTTTTCAAGCAGTCTCTGAAAGAGTTGGGCATCACCCAGATCACGTCTTCAGCTTACCATCCCCAGACCCAAGGAGCGTTGGAGAGATATCATCAAACACTCAAATCGATGCTCAAGAAATACTGTTTGGAACATCAGAAAGACTGGGATAAAGGTCTTCCATTCGTTGTGTTTGCTGCAAGAGAATCTCCAAATGAATCACTGGGCTTCTCACCTTTTGAACTACTGTTTGGCCATGAAGTAAGAGGACCCCTTAAGTTACTCAAGGAATGCTGGCTGTCGGAGGAAGATGACGTCAACCTGCTGGAGTATGTGATGAAGTTCAAAGAATGGCTGTCCACTGTTTTACAGCTGGCGAGAGAGAATTTAGGAGCTGCTCAGGAGAAGATGAAGACTTGGTATGATAAGAAGTCCAGGTTACGCCACTTTCAGCCAGGAGATCAGGTTTTGATTCTGCTACCAGTTCATGGGCAACCTCTTCAAGCCAAGTTTAGTGGTCCTTATTTCGTGGAGAAGAAACTCAGTGATGTCAACTATGTCATCGCCACACCAGATCGTAGAAAGAGCAAGCGACTATGTCACATCAACATGCTAAAGTTATATCACAGGCGGGACGAAAATAACCCAGTCTGCACTGTAGCTGTTCCACCCGAGTCTGCAAGTGAAGCTCTCTCATGCAGTATGAGCCTGAGTGATAGTTTGGGGAAGAATCCTGATATCATGAATGATCTCCAGACTAAGCTTTCTCATCTACCTCCCAAGGAAAGGCAGGAGTTTTCGGCATTACTGCAGGAGTACTCGCAAGTGTTCCGTGCCACTCCAGGAAGAACCACTGTGTTGATGCATGATGTCGATGTTGGAGACGCAAAGCCAATTAAATTGCCTCCTTACCGTGTGAACCCAGTGAAAGTTCCTCTCATCGAGAAGGAGCTTGGCTACCTGTTGGACCACAAGATGATTGAGCCCTGTCAGTGCGAGTGGAGTTCTCCTGTCACTCTAGTCCCTAAGCCAGGTGGGTCACAGCGGCTTTGCATTGACTACAGACGTGTTAATCAGATAACCAAAACAGACACTTACCCTCTCCCTCGTGTGGAAGATTGCATAGACAAGATCGGAAAGGCTAGGTACATAAGTAAGTTTGATTTGTTAAAGGGATACTGGCAAGTACCTATGACTGAACGTGCTGGGGAGATCTCATGTTTTGTAACACTAGGAAAGACATTTGCATGTTCTGTAATGCCATGTACAGATTGTTTTAGAGTAATAAGAAATTTCCTTTGTAAATTTCTTTTTTCTTTGTCGGGAGGTGTTACATAGCCTATGATTTCATCATCCTTTGTGTAATTTTAACGCACAGTATGCTGCATGTTTGATCACGAGCGTGTTCTGCCTCAATTCCCCGCTTCTACCGTTATAGTAGAGTAAGTCGTTCTCTCTGCTATACTTTGCGGGATTTTCAGCTCTTTGTCCCCATGGCTTCATTTGCGTGTCCTTCTTGCAAGTTGTATCGAGCTCTGCCGGCCCCTATATAATGAGCTCAGTCTCTGCATCATGGCCACTTAGATCTGCTCCTCATTTTGTTCACATCTCTGTCCTCTCCTGTACAGATATTATTATTGTGAGTGCTCAAGAAATCTCCAAACATCTAGCAGCTGTGTGTAATTTGAGTATAACTGTCGTATTTTTTCCTTGTACTGTATAGCATAAGGTGTTGATTTGTAGGCCTAGTGAGTTCTTTTTGTAATTTATGTAAAGTTTTACTATCAGCCATTTTTGATAATAGTTTGTATCTGTAATAATTTATCTGGCATTCACTGAGTATTATCTGGTATCTCATTTTATCAGGGCTGACTTAGATAAATTTACTCTTGCTAATTTCGTGTTAATAGAGGCTATTGCAGTTAACCATATATTTAACCTGTTTTTGCCATTACATTATCCTTATGAGTTCTGAATGTTTTGTTGTTAGTTTGTGCATTAAACTTTAACTTGTAATTTTACCTAACTCTTTTGTTTTGAACCTGGAACTTTACGGGACAGTAGTGATTTTTAGCATTCTCACTTAAAGTGTACATTATCTTTCTCTGTTCCGTAACAATCTATATATATATATATATATATATATATATATATATATATATATATATATATATATATATATATATATATATATATACTGTATATATAAACAGAGAGAGGGAGAGAGATTCGTCATTCATCATGATTGTGCCTGTTGTCCCCAACGTCAACATGTGTATATTTAATTGACCTTGATCTCCTAGAACATGATCTGGCGTCTCTATGCCGAGTTCTGGCACAGAAGATCTCAGGTGTTTCAGAAGATCTCAGGTGTTTTTTTTTCCATTCATTATCCAGACCTCCTTTTCCACCGTAGAATGGAGTGAGACAGAGGCCAGAGATCCAAGCAACACTTGCTTAAATAAGATACATACCAAAGTTTGCTCAATTGATTGGAACCACACTCCCTTTCACTCGCCATTAAAACCTCTAGAATTGTGGATGCACCTGACAGTGCAAGACTAATTCCACACGTGCCTTCACAGTCATGTCTCCGACAGTCAGTAAGGTTACTTTCAGGTTAAAAGGTTGCCAAATCCTGGACATATAATCCGCACAAAATTCACCCAAGCAGCACGATCTTGCCAGTGCTTTGACCTCAACAGCTTCCATGGCTGTCTTTCTCTTACATTCACTTGCCACGTCTTCCCACCTTCTCCTTGGCCAACCATGCCTCGTCCGACCTTCAGATTCTCTTAGATAAACCATTTTCTTCACTCTATTCACACACTTCCTCTCCACATCACCATACCATCTAAGCATGCTGTTTCATTATTCACTTAAGATTGTTGTCATTCTGTATTAATCACGTTTATGACGTTGCTTTCTAAACCAAATACCGCAGTACCTTCAGAGATCATCATTCATCTAAGGTCTTCATCAGAGGCAAATCCAGTTTTCTGTTGTTGCTTGCAGATTTCTTTCCACTCTCCTTAGTGAATATAGCGAATTTCACAGTAAGTAAGTGCACTATTTGACGGATAACTGTTACCAAACTTTTCAAAAGTTTTCCTTTAGAATCATGGTACCATTTTTTTCTTTTTCTAAATCTTCTCTCTTTTAGCATATTAGGCTTAGTGGAACTTCCCTAATCCTCCCATCTCCTTTATGCAATCCTGGAGAGGCCCTTGGCCATCTCTGATTACCCGTCCCCGCCCCGGAGGGGCTCGGGGAAGGGTATTGTCTTCAATCGATTTGCCTGTTTGTCTGTCTGTCTGTCTGTTAACAACTTTACGCGAAAACTACTGGTGCAAGTTTGACTAAAATTGCGGGGATGATGGGCTATGACCCTCTGATCACCTGATTAAATTTTGGGCCAAACTGGGCCAAGGCCCAGGCTGTAGGCCCCCAAAACATAGAAAAACAAAGAGGGGGGGGGGACGGGTAAAAATAGTTTTTTCTCGCCATAACTCTTTTCAAATTCGTCATATCGACATGAAACCAAAACCTAAAGATGCATCTTTCAAATCTACATCCTATAACATGCCTCATTACATCAGGGGGGTCACCCCCAGCTAGCGGAAGGGGGGTCAATGTCATGTGGGTTGGGCCTAAAATTTCTAATGGACATAAAATCGTAAATATTCACCCGATTTACTCCAAATCTGATATGTGACATCTTTGACTAGATATTCTGTTGTTTATACGTCAGCACTAAAATGACTGTCGGGGACGGGTTTGCTGTGCCTTGGCACCGTGTCTTGTATTGTTGTTTATATTTATTTTTACCGTCAAAAAACGACACGTTTGCTGTGCTACTACTTTCTGGAGGGATTATGAGTTTTTTTAGCATCTCTTCCTTAGCTATTAGTCTCGCATATAACGCATTCATACACTCTTGTATGTTATTTTTTTGTAGCTATGGACATAGATTGCAAATATAATTTTTTATATGTGCTTGGTATTACTCGTTTCATTTGTGTGAAACAAAACACATCGCCTATTTCTCACCACTTTCCATCACCCATCCACGTACATTCAAGCACTCAAAATCTGAGCCTAAGAGAACTTTTATAGCTCACCAAAATGCGTTTCATAATTTTATAAAGTCGTACTGAAAGGAAAGGAGGGATTCCGGCAACCTGCTCCCTCTCCTGTCAGTTGTCTCTGGATTCGCTGGAAATACGCGGATAGTAGTCTTGTCCTCTCTTTAGAGAATAAGTTATGTTGATAGTCTCAGTTCGAAAATGTGGTTGAATTCCCCTTCCAGGAAGTGATACATAAGGCCAGTACCGGGCTTTTGGTATTATACCAGCTGCTTCAGTGCGAGAGGTCTTTGTTAAGCTGAATATACTAAGGAGAGTGATATTCAGAATTAACACTTCCTCGTGCTGACGAAGTACAAATGGCTAAGGGATATCTTTAATTAAGAACGACCCAGGTGAAAGTCAGAAGTGCTATACTAACTATGACTGTATATCAGAGTCTACATATGTGACTGTCATGAGCACACAGAGTGCAGACATATGTAAGCACATGAAAGGACATCCTGCACTGCCAACATCCACTATGAATGTCCGCCTTAGCTTTGGTTTCAAACCTTAGCGCTGCATATACGAATCGCGAGACTGACAGATTACAGCTGAGCCACCTTAGCTGTGGAATTAAGTCAGATTACTACTGAGACACCATAGCTGTGAGATTAGAGCAGATTACAATTGAGCCTCATTAACCGTGGGATTAGAACAGATTACAACTGAACCTCATTAGCTATGGGATCAGAACGGTTACAACTGAACCACCTTTGTTGTGAGATTAGAGCAGATTACAACTGAGCCTCATTAACTGTGGGATTAGAACAGATTACAACTGAGCCACCTTAGTTGTAGGATTAGGGCAGATAACAACTGAGCCACCTTAGATGTGGGATTAGAACAGATTACAACTGAGCCACCTTAGCTGTGAGATTAGAGCAGATTATAATTGAGCCTCATTAACTGTGGGATTAGAACAGATTACAACTGAGCCACCTTAGTTGTAGGATTAGGGCAGATCACAACTGAGCCACCTTAGCTGTGGGATTAGAACAGATCACAACTGAGCCACCTTAGCTGTGAGATTAGAGCAGATTATAATTGAGCCTCATTAACTGTGGGATTAGAACAGATTACAACTGAGCCACCTTAGCTGTGAGATTAGAGCAGATTATAATTGAGCCTCATTAACTGTGGGATTAGAACAGATTACAACTGAGCCACCTTAGTTGTAGGATTAGGGCAGATCACAACTGAGCCACCTTAGCTGTGGGATTAGAACAGATCACAACTGAGCCACCTTAGCTGTGGGATTAGAACAGATCACAACTGAGCCACCTTAGCTGTGAGATTATAGCTTCTTGGTACAGTTTGTATAATACATAGTTGTCTGTTAGTAGTAGGCTAACTGGAGGCAAATTCAATTACATTCTAAAAGTATGTATTTAGCATATTTGCATTAAATGCCGGTAATATTTGCTTTATCTATAGAAACTGTATCCATTATTTTCATCTCTTCAGTACTTTGACACCCATGGTATTCGATTCATACTACTGTCAAACTGTTATAGTCAGCTTAGGAGAGAGGTCCTCTTTGTGAGGGATAATGGAGACTGTTTTAATCCCTTCAGAGGGGAGCTTTTTCAGTTAGGTAAGATAGTTTGGTGTAGTCAGGAAGAAACAGAAGGAAAAGAAATAAAGAAGTCATCGCGCTGAAAGGTTAAGGAAGCACTACAAGATCTATCTATCTATATACCTAGGCTGCTTCTGCACCCTAGGGCCGTTTTACATGTGGCAGGGGAGACTTCGTAGCAGCTTCCTCATAGCTATTTATTATGCATCTGACACTTTGATATTATAATGTTTGGTACTGATATATTCATATAGTTAGTGCACTTTAACTTGGCCCAGGTTTTCGTCCTTTTACAGCTTATTTCACGTAACTCAGAGGAAGAAAAAACAATGCTACTCCTTTACACCCTTTCCATGGAACTTCTTCGTTCTAGTGTTTATCTCTTGTTGTGTCTCAGCATTGAAGACGGAAAAATGGCAGGTTTAGGCCATGTAAAATTGAACAGAGTATAGTAATGACATCGTTTGCCTCAATAACGAACTAAAATACTAAAATGCTTAAAACTATTTAAAAAAAAAAAAATTACACCCCCCCCCCACACACACACCAATATTTGGCAGCCGATGATAGGTAATTTTATTCTCTTGAATTGTCATCTGTAGTTATTGACGTTTCTTATATATCTGTAAAGTACTTAGGAATTTTGCCCTCACTTTCGAAGCCGTGCAGTATTGAATATGGGAGAAGATAAAGTAGTGGATATGATCCGAAAAATTAGAAAGTATATTGGCAAACTTTTGTGGAAGCGAAAACCGATAACAATCACGGTATCAAATGACAATCCAGACATGGATTGGAGGATGCTGCTGCTAAAGGACATGATGGAGGGATGAAATTCACAGACTTACTGGGACGGGACTGAGCAGACCATCAGTCAGAGGGGCATACTGAAGAAAGATGGACTGTCTAAGGCTTTTCATGATCATCATAAACTGACTTAGAAAATATGCCTTCCTGTGCAGAAAAGATTATTTTAAACCGAAAAATTGTGTAAATCAGTTTATTAAATGTGACCTGCCATGAAAATCAGTATTATACAAATCAAACATCCATTAACTTCTCGGACTCCTGTTACTTCTCTGTATCTGAAATAAATTGTCTGTCGTTATGTAGAATCGAACACCAGAGTTGCCCCCGACCATGACAGAGTTACTGGTCATGATATTAAAAATCAGGCTACTGTAAACTACTCGTAGCAAACTAAAATCGTTTTTTTTTTTTCCTGAAGTAAAATACGAGTTAAGTCGTGACCATGCGAGGGTTGGGGACATCGTACCTAACCCAATACAAGCAAAGCCACCTGTGTTACAATGTGATGGACCTGTTCAGTATTTAACTGTACGAACAAATCTGTATACCTGTTTATATATATATATATATATATATATATATATATATATATAATCTTTAGCGCAGTTATACAAACCGTTAAATAATATCAGGAGAGAGAGAGAGAGAGAGAGAGAGAGAGAGAGAGAGAGAGAGAGAGACTTGCGGAATGGCTGGGTAGGTAACACACCTGGGTGTATACATTACCCCAACCTTTAATAATCAATGACGAGGCTCACTGACACAAGATCTGGGTTACATATCCCTACCACACGTCGACCTGTTCACTGCCTGAGCCCCTCACTAATTCTTGCGGTCACTGGGAAGATACGCAACTATAGTCTGTTTGTTTTTACTTGACGAGGATCCCTAACCACTCAGCTAATATGATGGCTAAGTGTAGTCAGACTGGAAGGTAAATTACACTTGTGAGCAAGAAGACTGTTTGCTATCTCATAAGTAAGATTCATCGAATTTCATGCAGCCATGATTTTGCATTCACGAAGTGGGAGTTGTCAGGTTCCGTGAGTTTTTTTTTTTTTTCTTTAATGTTTCCTACTCTGGGCAAAGGCTTCAGGGCCTATTTCTCAGGATCAGTGGCCTATTCCAATGCCCGGTAGTTCTCCTACACCTACACATGTCACCACTTCGGCGCTTACACCCACCGTCAATATTGAATACATGTTAAGGCTGTCTCATACAGGACTGGTGTGTATTGGTATTAGAGGGGGTATTTTTACGTCATGTCGGCAGATCTTCTGGTAAATCAGGAAAGTCTGCATTATGAAATTCAAATCCTTAAACTGTTACCTACTCCATCCGAGATTCGAACCTGGGTCCACTAGGACTGCAGGCCGCGTCTCTGCCGATTCAGCCACCTAAGTGGATGGGACAAGATTTTCCCCCATCCCATGGCATCAGGACTCCACTACGTTCAGACTTCCGTTTGCGTCGATACACATGCCCGAGGAAAGAACGAGAAACGAGTACTTCACTTTACTTTACCTTAGCTAACTGTACCAAGCTGACCCTAACCATAATTTACTTAATATAAACTAACCAAGCTTAATATGGTAACATAACGTAGCTGAACATTACATGAACTCACTTAAGCAAACCTAACCTAATCTTAAGTAAACTAACCTATTCTTACCTAACCTGAATTGCGTCCTTCGGGAGTTGCCAGCGACAGTCATGAGCATCCCTTCCCTTCAGCTATTCTCTGGAGTGTTAATTAGGTTAGGTCAGGCTTAGCTATATTAGGTGAGGTTCAGTTTGGTTAAGTCTTGTTAGGTTAAGAAACTTGCTCAACTTTCCCGTCTTTCTCACTCATACGTACTGACGCAAGGAGTTTCATGAGCACAAAAGAATCACCCGCCAACCCTTTCTTGGACTGTGTGCGGAGGAGCTATTGATGTTACACCTACGTCCATATCTATCCATCTATCTATTATGTGTGTATGTATGTATGTATGTATCTCTCCATCTATCTACCTATTTATCTATCTATCTGTATCTATATCTATCTATCTATTTATCTATCTATATATACTATATATATACAGTATATAAGAGCCGTGTTGTTTGTTTGTTTGTCCTTCAGTCACGCCTAAATCAAGGGCCGGAGACCCCCAGGCCCATATATATTCTGAATCAGGGAGACGCAATGATGGTTTTAGGGGAGCCAAAATTCAGATCTGGGTCATTTGAGGTTGCCGGTAGTGTTCCCCTTTTTGGCCCGGGGAACGCCGGGTACCCCTGCAGCCCAATTTTTGGCATAGAGACTCACATGACATCCAGTTTGGACATAGGCTATGTGAGGTTGACCTCCGAGGTCAATTGAGGTCACCGGTTGGAGGTCATTTGATGTCACTGGTAATTGTAAACAAGTGAACAAAAATACTGTGTTAGTCTGCGAAAGCAGAAATAGAAAGTTCCTGGACCTCTTACAATCCCTCTTCAAAAGCATAAGAGGTACATGGTCTTTTTGGAGTAGAAAGAAAGACTGAACCAGAACAAATAATAACAAAGTGTTCGCCTTTTATTGGCCCGGGCAACGCCGAATACCCCTGCCAGAGAGAGAGAGAGAGAGAGAGAGTGTATATATATATATATATATATATATATATATATATATATATATATATCGGTGCAACAAAAATTAATTTTCTAAAGCCCAAACAAGTACTCCTCGACCTAGTTCCATTTTATGGGAAAACACTTCTGGCTAAGTTTCACTGAAAGTAGGGTATATTTAAAGGTCGCCCAAAAGTGAAACTTTTTAAAATATCTTGAAAAAATCACTGTTTTTCTAATGTGATGTCTCTGTGCATTTTAACAGAGAGGTTTTGTGTTTTTTTAGTATAAGATCTGAAACTAACTTATAGCAATTTATTATCCCTCGTTAATTACATTCTCTTTTATTTTGTTTTCACAGAGAGAGCATGGAAACCACATGTGCATTATCGGTATGGCTGATCGGAAAGCCACAGCAGGATATAACTGGGAGCCGGTTACCTTCTGTGGGACAAGTACTAAAAGCGTTTGTTCCATCATGTGGAAGACAAAAAGACAATCTCCAAAGCTGCCAAAGAAACCATTTTCTACGGTGAGGGAAATCTGGAAAATAACCAACCAGTCCAGCAGTCCAGTTTTGCAAATTCATGGCTTGACAGATATTTGGAAGTAGCCTTTCTTCCCAGTCAAGTGTCAGTGGAATATCCTTTGTCCTGATTAATGCAGAGATTCCAGCTACTGTCTCTTCTCTATTTTTGCATCGAGCTCTATAGATTGTAACAGGCGAAATCACAAACTCCCCGAGATTATGACCAAGGCTTTGGGCAGCAGCAGCATATGAACTTGTTGCCTGGCGCACCGAAAGATTGTCCCGGTCCCAGGCAGCAATCAAGTTCATGTCCCAGATTGCTTTCCGATCCTTGCTTTTTGCTGCATGACGACAGTTGGAAGATTTGGCTGGAGTAGGAGTAGGACCAGCATATTCAACATCGTCTGTGGAAGTCGGTGACGTAGAGCTGGATTCCTCCAAAACGAATTGTCCCCTCCAACCTCCTCCTTTCCTTTAATTCTTTCTATTTTCGCTGCAAGGCGTCTGAATCGCGTTTTCACTTTCTCTCCTTGGCCTTGGCCATTACGACGTCAATACCAGTCATTGAGGACGAGGCTTTGTCCTAGGGCTGACTAATCAGAAATCGTTTATCTTCATCTGGAATGTACATGCTCAGTGCCTCCCAAGAGTAAATACGGTCGTTGTGCCTCAAAAAATTACATTTAATCTATCGACCAGATTTGTGTTCATTGCTTTATTTCCATGAAAGTTTCTTACCCATCTGACGGAAGAACTACTCAAAGAAAAATGTATATAATAAAACAACATGGACAAATCTGTAAGCAGTGCATACATTAACCTCGCGTTTACGCGGTTTAGCTGCTGGGGTGTTGTCCCTGTCAGCTGACTAGGGTAAATATTATGAGGCGAAAGAGTGAATGATCGCTTCCCTCCTACTCCCATCCACGGCACCCTCTTGACATTTAGACAGGAGTGCCAGCCATTCACACTGAGTGGCTTGATCCTCATTCACTCATTGGCCTAAATGGAAGATGGAGAGAAGTACAGTAATTTATCAGCAGGTAGCGTAAATCTAGGAAGAATTACGGTACGACACTCAAACTGGGGCAGACAAGGTTCCCAAAGAAACTCTTGCTTGTGTCCTTATTCTCGTTTAGTGTGGTGTTTTATTCTCATATGTTGTATTATTATTATTATTATTATTTTTTTTTTTTTTTGTCCTTGTTTGTCGTGGTATTTTGTTCGCATAACTTTGTGGTATTTGATTATCGTGTGTTCTGATGTTTTGTTCTAATTTTTAGTAGCATTTTGATAGCATATGTTAGTAAGAGTACTGTAGTAGCAGTAGCAGTAGTAGTAGTTGACTGTCAATTTTTGTTGCATTTTGCTCTATTTTTCGTGGTATTTTGATGCACAGTTGCAGTCAGAAGTTTCTTTAGATCGTCTCAAAAGCGCTTTGGAACCTAATGGGATGTAACCTAATTAACAATAATCGAATGCAAGGAAGCAACCCTCTTTTTTTATTCTTGGGCGGGATTGCCAGTAAATCCCCATTTCCTCCTCCTCAGCGCACATAATCTGCAATGTAATATCTACATTTCATGATATCGTTTCATTTATTTAAAAAAAAAAAAAAAAACAGATTCCCTGCAGAAATATTGATAATACTGTTCTTCTGTGTGTCTTGCTCGTTTTGCACTCTTTTTTTATTTTATTTTATTTTTTATTTTTTACCTCTCGCTTAGCCTTTCTTCCAACATACTGGGGCAAATTGACACCCCCCTCTTTTTATCGTGGGTACGTCCATGCAGCCTAATGGGTGAAATCTCGCTTCATCAGTTCGAAACTTCAGAAGCATAAAAGAATTATTGATCAATTGTGCTATATTCTGCCATTTATACGATTGGTTCCCTGTCGAAACTTATATTTGTTTTTGCAAGATGAACTGGAGACATAGGAAACCTTTACTCTCCTGTCCTTGTTCTTCCTGGAAAAGCAAATAACAGTTACTATATGGAACTAGTCGTTAGTGCGTTTTTTATTCAGACCCCGGGTCTGTGCACTGCGCAGCCCTTAGCCTGTACACCCTTGCTTACCAGTTACATAGAGGAAAGTTGGAGGGAAAGGACGAAGGTCACTCGATTTAAGCCAATACGGTGGGAGATTAATAGTATATCCTTACCTGACATTTGAGCCATTCACGGTGCTCACCTGTGTCTAGTCAAGGGCTCATCATTTCACCTTACACCTGCCTCTCACAGCTGTCCCCCCCACACACCTACATCGTACCTGCTCCATATATAATTGTTTTTTGCCTGCTCAAACACCCTCGTATCTGCCTCACACACCTGCCTCTCGCACCTGCCACACACGTCTCCCTCACATACCTAACCCAGACATCTGTCTCAGACACGTATCTCTCACACTTGCCTCACACACAAGCCTAACACACCTACAGTATCTCACGCACCAACCTCCCACATCTACCTTACGCACCATCCTCACACACGTCTCACACACCTGCCTCACAAACATGCCCCTCACACATGCCTCACGCACCCGCCTCACACGTCTCCCACACCTGCATCACACACCTGTCTCATACATTTGCATCATACACCTATCTCATACACTTACCTCATTCACCAGCTTCATACATCTGCCTCATAAACCTACTTTACACACATCCTCACACAAATTCTTCATATACCTCCACCACAAACTACCTAAAACACACACACACACACACACACACACACACACACACACACACACACACACACACACACACACACACACACACACACACACACACACACACACACAAATTTGCCTCTCAAATGAGCCTCACATAATTACCTTATACTCCTCAAACCTGCCTCTTCATTTGCCTCTCACACCTGCGTCACATAGTTATTATACACCCATTTTCGCATCCCTCCCACTACTGCCTCTCCTCTGCCTCACATACTTCCACATCACACCTGCCTCACAATCTTCTCTTACTTCTAACACCTGCCTCTCACACTTGCCTCCTGTACTTAGTCTCATCTGGGTCACATTCCTTCCCCACTTTTTTACTTGTCCGATTCTGATAGGTTTGGCGGTCTGTTCCCTGAGATCCAGCAGCCGTATGTGCAATATAGCCTACCTTTAAATTTCACCATATTGACCCTACTAACTATCGTCCATATAAAACACACAGTAGACCTGTCTCAGTCAGGACTGATGTGTTTGCATTTGTAGGGGTATTTATATGACAAGTCAGTAGGTCGTTCTGAAAGTCAATGAAGTCTGTTTTAACAAAAATCACATATCGTTCCTTGCCCCCATCATGGTCTTGAACTCGCGGCCTTGCAGACGGTGCAACACTTCTCAGATCTCTTGACCACAGCCCTGCACATTTGCCTACGACATCTATTGTACTTCACAAAGACTACCTGCATTACACCTGCCTCTCACCCTCCTTCACACCTTTATTAATCTTTTCACTATAATGACACTTTTTTTTAAGTTTTTGTTACGTATAGACTATTGTATTCAAACTACTAGTGGCCTCGTGTATTGAAGGGGTTGATTCATCAGTCAGTCTATCAATCTATCTACTGTATCTATCTATATCTATATCTATTTATCTATCTATCTATATCTATATATCTAGATCAATATCTATCTATGCCGTACATATATATATATATATATATATATATATATATATATATATATATATATATATATATATATATATATATATATATATATATATATATATATATATATATATATATATATATATATATATATATATATTTCAGTTTTAATTCTCAGTTGCCACGTACAGTAATGAGCGTGCATGTCCGGGGCTTGGCCACTTAGTCTCGACATTTAAACCAAGGGTGACCAGTCCCTCTTCCCTGAGTACTATTATATGAACAATAAATCTCAACCACCCCTCGGATGTAAACTCTTATGGGCCACATCAGGTTGGATTCTCTTTACCTACTAGACCACCAGGCGTCTGTTCAGTCATGTGGTCATCACCCTATGCAGTAAGAGATTTCATGTGGTACAAGAAACCATATGAATTGCCACTCGGTGTAGAATAACATAAAAATAACTCGGTACTGAATGAGTGAATAATGGACTGTCCCACTATTATCATTTTATCCCTTTCAGCTCGGAAGTCTCTCTTAAGCTGAATAAAATCGCCTGGGAAGAGGAAAAATAGAATCAAAAGAATGTATTTTCACAGTGTTAGACTAGGTTAAAGTACCTTCCTCGAGCCTCTCAAACATCACACACACACACACACACACACACGTATCTCACTCTTCAATCACACCTACTCTTTGACTTTATCCTACACATTTGTTTGACACAACCTATATCAGCAGTTGTATAAGCTCTTCATATTAATCTAATGTACTATGATTCTAGCTGTGTGTCTGTCTGTCTGCCTGTGTAGTGCAGCCAAAATTGGAAAAAGGATTGCAGTGATAATCTTGGCAGGCGAATGCAGTTTGTTTACAGATGGGCCTATTTCAGTTTCATGTTGACTGAATTTTTGTAAAGGGATGTTTAACCCCTAATAATTGTCGGCACCGGATTTATATTACGCGGAACCCGTCCTGCGAGGATTGTCCGGTGTCGATGCAGCTATCCGTCGGTTTCGAGCAGTGGGAGACGAGGCTGAAACCGGCCCTTATTTAAACAGACAATTATCACACAAAATCATGTTTTCCTCAGCAAAATGTGTATCACTGGCATCGATATACAGTTCTGTGTGCAGTAGTGCAAAAAGTGTTGCAAGAAGATACATATTATTTAGCTAGTCGTGTACAACTGAAACAACTGGCTGGCAGGGGAAAAACATGAATCGCTGAAAATTAGTCATCTTTAACATGATTACAAAAATATGAACATACAGTATCATTTGGCATCTTTGGCACCAGAGCTATTTGCACATTCGATTATGTAAGCAGATTCTCCATACATGCAGCCATTCTGTTGCAATTTTGAGGTGGCTGAAATCGAACCCATGTACCTACAAACGACTGGGATTCGAAGACGAAGTCCGAGAGCCTTCCGTAAGAGCAAGTGCGCAACGGCTCCATACGACCAGGGCCGTGAAGCACTTGTTCTAACAAGTTTTATGGACACTAATTATCGGACTGGTCAGACTGTTCGGCACACCTTGTTTCACCTTTATCCCTGTTCACCCATCAGCACAATTAGGGACCTGGATGCCATACCGACTGTTGCAGGATGTGTCCTAGGAGAGGACGGGAACTTACAAGTCTTTCACTTACTTTAGCTCAAATTTTCGTCATTTTCCAGCTTATTTTACGCAGCACATTAGCAGAAAAAGACAATACTACGTCTTTCCATCCATTCCACACCATTTATCCTTGTTTAGCATCATGTCTCAGCATTAATCTTTTTTTTTTTTTTTTTTTTTTTTTTGATAATCTGCCGCCCTCTTACGCACTCTCCTCACAGCTATCACATACTCTTTCCTGCATTCTAGAATTATTTTCAGTCTCCCATTTCTTTCGAACACTTATACACTCTCCTCATACTTATTTTCACTTTCTTCCTGCATACTAGTCAGAATTTTCACACCTTTCCCCCATACACCTGTCGCATACGTAATTCACACTCACTCGTCTGCACACAGATACCTCTCTCTCTCTCTCTCTCTCTCTCTCTCTCCTCGGACATCTAACTTATTCATTGTCACATTATTTAACATCTCTTTCACTGCTTTCTGACACATCTGCCTCTCACTGCTCACAGTCTTACACTTCCTTCACACACCATTCTCACACCTCCCTCACACACTCTCCCACCTTTCTCACACTGTCATCTTCCTCCCTCACACTTTCTCACACCTCATTCACACCTTTCTCAGATCTTCCTAACACTTTCCCACACGTCCCTCACACCTTTTCACATCTCCCTCACACTTTTTCACAATTCTTTCACACCTTCTCACATCTCCCTCACGCTTTCCCCCACCTCTCTGACATTTGCCTCACATTTACCCACACCTTCCTCACACCTCCCTCACACACTTGCCTCACACCTCCCTCGCACACCAGACTCACACCTCCCTCACACACCTGACTTACACCTCCCCCACACACCTGTCCCACGCATCCTTTACACATTTCTCTCACACACTATCTCACACCTTCCCATACTGTCTCACACCTCCTTTTCACACTGTTTCACACCTCCGTCACACACTGTCTCACTCCTCCCTCACACACTGTCTCACACCTCCCTCAAACACGTCTCACTCCTCCCTCACACTGTCTCACACCTCCCTCACACACTGTCTCACACCTCCCCTACACACTGTCTCACACCTCCCTCACACACTGTCTCACACCTCCCTCACACACAGTTTCACACCTCCCTCACACACTGTCTCATATCTCCCTCACACACTGTCTCATATCTCCCTCACACACTGTCTCATATCTCCCTCACACACTGTCTCACATCTCCCTCACACACTCTCATATCTCCCTCACACACTGTCTCACATCTCCCTCACACACTGTCTCATATCTCCCTCACACACAGTCTCACACCTCCCTCACACACGTCTCATTCCTCCCTCACACACGTCTCATTCCTCCCTCACACACGTCTCATTCTTCCCTCTCATTACCTTCCCCAAACACTGTCATACCTCCCTCTCACACCTGTCTCCCACCTTCCCCATGCAGTCTCACTTCACCCTATAACAAGTGTCTTACACACCTGACTCAATCATCCCTCATACACCTGGCTCCCTCCTCTCACACACTTATCTCACACTTGTCTCGCACAACTCTCTCGCACCTGCCTCCCACACTTTTCTCATACCTCTTTCACGCATCTGTTTCACATTTCCCTCACACACCTGTCGCACACATTCTTTACCCTCTTTCACACGTGCCTGTCTCACACCCGTCTCACACACCTGTCTCATACCTCTCTCTCACACTTGTTCTACACGGACCTCTCTCTTTATACTTTTCAATAATTATATCGTTTGAAATCTCCGCCAATATTTTCCAACAAACTCCACTAAAATATGAACAAAACTTTTACACCTTTTCCACTTACCTACTTATCATTCATTAATAATCTGTTTTACACTATCTTACACTAACTACGTTTCATATCATTAGCAAAGTTCGTTTACAGTCAATTAACCTATTTACTTTTATCACCATACTTGAATATACAGCCTTCCCCCCCATCCTCCCACAAACTCAGCTACACTGGCGCAGGCGGTGTCTGAGTCGGTAGAGAGGTCGTCTGTTGTTCTAAGAGACGAGGGTTCGAATCCTGGCTGCGGGAGGGAAATGTTCAAGGATTGCCTGTCTATCTCTCTATTGCCAGACGCCTTAATCCCGTCAGCGGTGGCCACAAATAAATCGCTTACATGTCACCCTCCCCCCCCATTTCACTACCCTGCTCTCAGCTCATACCCTCCTCTCTCATATACCTCTCCACTCCATCCCTCCACCTCATCCTTGGCCTTCCTCTCCCTCTCCTCCCCCCCTTCACCTCACATATACTCTCCACGTTAGTTTCTCGCTCTCCATCCTCTCCGCATGGCCAAACCACCTCAGTGTATTTCTCCTAACGCTTTCTATCACATCCACATCCACACCACAACGCTCCTTCGCTTCCTCAATTGCCAGTTTGTCTCTCCATGTAACTCTACATAATCCTCTCAAATAACCCATTTCCACTGCTCTCACTCTTGACTTGTGTCCTTCCAGCAACATCCAAGCTTTACTTCCATACGATAAAGTTCGTATGTCATGCAACGACTATTTTATTTCCATGCTCGCTTCTTTGTTCCTTATCACTGCTTTCAAAGAACTAGCAACCTTTCTTCCTTGTTGTATCCTATCAAGCATTTCCCCCTCCAAACTTCCATCCTACCCAAGTACTACCCAAGTACTTAAATGCACTCACATTTTCCATTTCCTCGTCATCCAACCTCACTGTACATCCAGTGACTTCATTTCTCTTGAAGACCATAACTTTACCCTTCCCTACATTCGCCTTTAGATTCCGTATCTTACACACTCTTCCACGCTCATTTACCAAGCCTTGCAATTCCCTTTGTTTTCACTTACCAATACAGTATCACCTGCAAACAACAGTACATGGAGTTTCAAAACGTTCCCCTCTTTCATTAAAGCCGCTCCAACATCCTTTGCCCTACCTTGCATCTCTTTTATAACCCCATGCACATAGTGTATGGAATGAACATGGAGACTCAAAGGATTTTTCATTATATACTCCAACATGTAAAAAAGTCACCGATAATACACATACACCATTCCCGTATGAGACAGCTTTAGCATGCATTCAGTATGAATGTCGGGAGTTAGAGCCGAAATGGTGACATGTGAAAGTGTATAGCACGTAGGAGGACTGCTGGGCCTAAAGGAACAGATTGTTATGTCTATACCTAGAGTAGGAGGCATTAAAAAAAATGGTTCATAATTTTGAGGGCTTTTTTTTTTTCACCTCTCTTTGCTATATATTATTTTCTCTTGCATTTTTCATCGTCTTTGTGGCACGTGAAGGCGCTTACCGTCCACTCAGGGGTTGTAGTGCTACCTTCAAGTGAATACGCCGAGAGACAAGCTATATAGTTTCTTGTAGCCCAGGAAGCTGTCTCGTACGTCTAATGGTATCTAGTGAGTTAAGGCTCACCAGCCGGATGTGGCCCATAAAGGCTTATATCCGACGGGTGGTCAGGGTTTGTTGCTCAAAAAACACTGCCCAGGAAAAAGCTACTAATCACTTACCGTAAATGTGTGAACGAAATAACCTACTCCCGGACCCCTGCATTCCAAACTGGGCAATAACGGTCTGGGTATGTAAAAACCGTAACATCTTTTCCCATGTTACTGAGGCAAGCTTTGCAGTATCAAAAAGGACACAAGTAACATCCAACCCAATATTAAGGTATCAGTGCAAAACAAACTGTTAAGAAAGAGGTAATGCTAAAATCAATCTACGCTGATAGGTAAGAAAAGAAAAGAAAAATAACACTGGACCAGAATAACCTCATCCTCGCCATCTCCCATCACCTTTTTCCTTGCGCCAGGCAGTCATAAGTTTTCCGCGTAATGATCATGACCAAACACTGAAATTCTCGTCCTCTAACTATGACCAGTCTAAATCTGTCCAGCCCTTCATCCATGTCAAACCAACTTTTCGACCTATACCCTAGGCCGTTTTTTTTTTTCTTTCTTAACCGTTTTTCTTCGACAACGTAGGCAACTTTATTATTATTATTATTATTATTATCATTACTCGTATCGCTCAAATTCTAAAGGAGGAATGTATGCGAAGGTGTCAAGAAAGAGTGGGACAGACCTGGCTTATGGTGAAACAATAATAATAATAATAATAATAAATGGGACAAGAAATGAAGGAATTTGACCCTTTTAGTCAGATGACATCATTCGTCTTTTACTCAGAAGCTTTCATTCAGATTAAGAGAAACTTTTCGAACTGGAGATGTTAGATTTAGCCTCCATTAAAACCTACACTGCAAAACGTCTCCAAACAAATTCATTCGACTTAATAATATTTCTTGTCCTGAAGGGATTAATGGTGGCTATATCCTACTTCACCAGTTTGAAAAGTCCACCCTATGCTGAATGAAATCGTCTGGAGATTCTATAAATATAATGACCATAGCGTCCTCAACAGCAGATGACCGAAAGGCAGTTGTGAACGATTTGGTTCAAAAAGGTATAGATGGATGTATGGACGGATTGAGAGAGAGAGAGAGAGAGAGAGAGAGAGAGAGAGAGAGAGAGAGAGAGAGAGAGAGAGAGAGAGAGCGAGAGAGCGAGCGAGAGAGAGAGAGAGAGAGAGAGAGAGAGAGAGAGAGAGAGAGAGAGAGAGAGAGCTTAGTACACCCATTTTTACTATAATGATCCTATTTCTGTATATTTGTTGGTTTGTTGTTTTGTCCTTTGTGACCTTAACACAGCAAAAACGGCGCATAGTAGCGCAATTTTTTGTTAGAGCAAGGTACCGCTAAAATGTTCAAACATGAAGAATAAAACAATTTTCAGTCCAATCGGGCTACGGGTTCCCAAGTTATGACTCATTTCTGGCCTTTTATTCGGTGGTCATTAGGCGGCTCGCTTTCGTTATGGGCACTGAAGTTACCGTACCACAGCTGAAAGTACAGAACGTGGTGCAGTTTATGTTATAGGAAGGTACTGTTTAAATACTCAAAGTTGAATAAAACAATTTCCAGTCCAATTGAGCCACTGGTCCCAAGTTATTACCCATTTCTGGCCTTTTGACACTGAGCGGAAAGGCCGCCCAAGGCGGCCTTCAAGCGAGTATTGCATAAACATAAAACAAAGAGAGTTTTAGTCCAACATAGATTTTGTGTAATAACAAAACTATGTTACGTTATCAAAGTCATGTAAAGACCACAAATGTTTCAAGATCATGAAAGACAGAGGAAACTGTAACAGTGTGAAAAGATATGATACAAGTATCAAACAAACATCTGCAGCACAAAGATCCTATGAGATATTTTTTAATGATTTGGCAACAATAAAATAAAAAATCATGAGGCCTTTTATATGAACATATACAGTATTGTGAGATAACACAAATACAAGGAATGAAGAAAATAAACATTACATCAGTATTTAGAGTACAATGATAACTTTAAAGAAAAGTGGTGCCGGGCACAACAAACCTCGCCCGACTGTAGTTTTTATTTTCAACCGTTTTCAAGTTATAACCCTCTGAAAATCCTTGACCTTGCATTTGACTTCTCAAGGTCACTCAAGGTCAAAAGTCTTGGTGTCGAATGAAAGCCCAGATGAGACTTGCTAAACTTGATAATAGTATCTTCAGTCAGGTTCGAGTTATAGCCCCCTTATTATCTGTGACCATAAGTTTGACCTTTCAGTGTCACCAAGAGGAAAGGTCATGATACCAATTAAAAACCTATATGGGACTTACTGTAGGGTGATAATAGTAAATATCTGTCTTTAACCAGTTTCGAGCTGTAGCCCCATGAAGAACCATGACCTTGAGTTTGATCTTTCAAGGTCAATTATGGTCAAAGGTCATAGTACCAATTAAAAGTCCATGTGGGACTTATTATATGTTAATAATAGTAAATATCTATCTGCAACCAGTTTCGAGTTTTAGTCTCCTGAATATCCATGACCATGAGTTTGACCTTTCAAGGTCATTCAAGGTCAAAGGTCTTATTGCCAAATGAAAGCCCATATGGGAGTTCCTGTATGCTGATAACAGTAAATATTTTTATCTTCAACGGCCTCAAGTTATAGCCCCCTGAAAATCCATGAGCTTGATTTGGACCTTTCAGGGTCACTCGACTATCTTCAAAATTTAATCACTTTCTTTTGGGACCAGTGCCCACATAGCTTGAAAGTTTCATGCAATTTTATTTAGTAGTTTTTCCGTAATATTCCTAACAAACAAATAGAGAAAAAAGAAACAAAGAAACGACCAAAAACAACACCTCGCCGGACTTTGTCAGGGCGAGGTAAATATTTACTGTTACAGCAATACACAAGCACAACAAAACAGTTTCTAAACGTTACGGCGGATAAGACATCAAATACTTGTTAGTGCATTAACTTACATTAAAATGTCACAGGCATACGCGTTCTTTTATCTACTCGAGGAAGTATCCTGGATAATAGAGAGGTAATGCAAATACCTGATGAATTGTGACAATGGACAGAGTCCACAAGAGCACACGCATTCCTCGAGCGGCAGTCGGCCTCCAGCCCGCTTATTCACTCTTCCTACCCCGATGATGATAGTGTCAGTGGAAGTGCTAGAGAGGGCAGACAAAGCACTGCAAAATTGTAGCGTTGGAAAACTGCAGGTAAGAATGTGGCTGCAAACAGATTGCTTCAAGATATTATTGTGGAATGGTTAGTCGGGCTTTTCAATGTATGAATTGATCAAGGTGGGGTACTGTACCAGAAGACAGGCAAAATGCATCTATTATGGTTGCTGCTGTGTATAGGCAAGAGAGGGAAAGAAAAATGCACCAACTTGAAAGGTACAAGTCTAATGATCATACAGAGTACAGTGGATTGGAATGTGGTGAGAAGGTGAGATGTGTAATGTACAGAATCCATATGACGAAAAAACAGATTTAAGGTGTGTCGGGAAAAGTGTAAATTAGGCATTGGTTTGTAAAAAACATGTGTGAATAGTATGTGGAGAAAAGAACAAACATATCCATAACTTTTATGGATCTGAAGAATGTGTATAACACTAACTGAGGGGTCGTGTGGCAGATGATCTATGAATGGACTGGGGGAGTTACTTTTAATGCTTAGGGAATAGATTTTGTCAGATGTTGAAAGAACATGTGCGTACGTGGGTGGGAAGCGAGGAAGGTAAGTTAAGTTTGTTGTTGTTCCAGGGATGTGTAAGGCCTACTTGGGTTTTCAGCGTGTCCTTGGAGACGGTGGAGGCAGAAGCAGAGATACTGGGAGGCAAAGACAAATTCTGAAGATATTTAATGAGAAGAGACTTGAGAGGAAACTAAGTATTGTCTACAAATGGCGCAACTCCGGTCTCAGACTCAGAAAGCAGAGTTCGGCAGATGATGCCAGGTTCAGTAGACTGTGTGCGAAGGAACCTGAGAATGAATGTAAAAAAAAAAAAAAAAAAAATGGGTAACGGACACACAGAGAAATGAAAGTAAGCCTGAATGAGGTGGTTCAGAGAAGGAAGGAAACTTGCAGTATATGTGTGAACACATTAACTGATGGAGCTCGAGGACCTGAAGTTAGCCATTTGGAGAAGGAAGAGAAGTGTCTGGGCCAATGAGGAGTGTGAAAGGAGAAATCAGTGTCTGTTCTTGCACAGATGTGAATGTATGAATGAGCCGTAAATATTAGGGAATGAATAAGTGTGCAAGTGTTAAGATTATATGTAGGGTGAGGCAGTTTCACATTATGTTAAATTACAGAGTAAGAGGTGCGAAAGAAGTCGCAGTAAAACTGAAAGTGTTGACCATGATAATAGTGGTGTGGACATGCTGAAGATTGACATAAAAAGATGGACAAATCAGACGTAAAAATAAGAGGTAGTTCAATATGGTGAAAGGATGGATCAAGAGAGGTTCTGAATCACAAAGGCCTGAGTATACAGCTAAGAGAGAGGTGTGTATGTAACAGGACAAAATAAAGGAGGAAAGGTGAGTGAATGTCGCGGTTTTAGTTTTCTTTCGGGCGCCATCATGCAGCTGAGTCGGTTGATAGAACGATGTAGATTCAACCAGTGTTCGAAATATGACAATGTATTTAGGTTGGTTATCACTTGACGGCGGTTACCTTCTAAGCAGAAGAGGGGGGGGGGGTAAGGAGTTAGGAGCAGAGTTAAGCAAGCTATTATAGTTTGGCACTGTTAGCTCCTTGCGGGGGTGGGGAGGACTTGAAATTGTCCAGTTTGAGTCCATATGCAATGGATGATAGTTATTAGAACATATTATTAGGTTTAACGATGAGGTAAGGTATTTGAAACTTTTAATTAATAAACACATTGTCAAACATCTTGAATCCAACGACTTAATTAGTGATAGACAATATGGTTTTCGCCACGAAAGATCCACCATTGACATACTCAATCTCCTAACTCATACCATCCATCAATCAATTGATCTACATGGAGAAACTCAAGCAGTAGCTCTTGATATTTCTAAAGCTTTCGACAGAGTATGGCACCGTTCCCTCCTGTCCAAACTCCCTTGCTATGGACTAACGTCTTTTGTTCCTTTGATTTCTTCATATCTTAGTGACAGGAAAATAAGAGTAACAGTAGATGATGTATATTTCATTTTCCACTCAAAAAACGCCGGGTACCGCAGGGATCAGTTCTGGTTCCAACCCTATTCCTGGTTCATATTAATGATCTCTTATCTGTTACCCACAATCCCATTCACTCACTCATATGCAGATGACTCAACACTGCACAGTTCATTCACACTCAGACACCCATTTACAAAGTCTAATATCTCTACCTTTCAACTCAGTACAGCCATCTCCATAAATCAAGATCTATTTACGATCAGTGAACGGGGACAAAACAACCTTGTCTCTTTTAATGCTAGTAAAACTAAATATATACAGTTTACTAATAGACAGATATTGCCAGATTCGTACATTACCTTCAGTGCTACTAATATTCCCATCTCCAAAAGTACCGTATTGAAATTCTTGGCGTCTCACTTAACAATGCCCTCAGCTGGACCTCTCATGCCAGATCACTTACTAAAACTGCCTCAAAGAAACTTGGATTATTGTACAGAGTCCGTAACTTCTTCGCTGACGAGCAGTTAGCTATGATATATAAGAGTCATGTGCGCTCTCAACTTGAATATTGCTCACCCTTGTGGAATGATTGTGGAGAAGTTGCATTAAAACAACTGGACAAAATTCAGAACAAAGCTGTTAGAATTATTAACAACCCTGCCATTACAAATAAACTACCTCCCCTGCAAGTAAGGATGAATGTTGTCTCCCTTCCATTATTTTACAGATATTCATTTTGGCAAATGCTCAGACGAAGTTGCGTCCATGGTGCCACCTCTCCATGCCTTCCCTCGTGCTACACGGGCATCTGGTAGCGCTCATGACTGGAATGTCACTCAGCCATATTGAAGGACTTCTGCCTATCAGAACTGTTGCATTCCCAGAACTGCATCTCTCTGGAACTCGCTTCCTCAGAGTTGTTTCTCTCCAAATTTCAACCCACAGCTGTTCAAGTCTCATTGTTACAGATATTTTGTGAACAGAGGACACCAGTAATCTGCTGTATGGAATTTTTTTTTTTTCATTCATTTGTTTTTCCTTCCTCCGTTCTGTTTAAAAAAAAAAAAAAAAAAGGACATATTTCTAATAAACATAAATGATGGCAATGTGTGCCACCTTGAAACGTTCCTCTAAATCATGAGCTCTTGCAGATAAAATGAAAATTTTATACATTCGCCATTTTTCCTGTGTTTTTATATTGTTAAACCACATCACATAACGAAGCTATGGTGCCTGATAATTATGTGATAAGCTCTGAGATGTACTGAGCATCGTTAACAGGTTGCAAAAGCACTGACCATGTTTTCCAAGTATTTAATTTCAATATGAAAATAGTGTCATATTTTTATTCATATTCTGAATTATCATAACTATATATAGTAATATTTCTTTCGGACTATTAATTAACACATTTGATGGGGTCCTATTAATATCCATGGTAGGTCCTTCTGAATACTCATATTTCCATGGATCTTACGTGTATCTACGAGAATCAGCCCCCCCTCCCCAATCCGGCCTGCATTCCAAACACTGGGCTCAACACACCTAACCACTTACAAGCTGAATTAATGTAATATAATCTCTTCACAATTGATCACGAGAAAGGAGCCTCTGAGGACACTGGGAGTTGATGAAGGAATGAACTCTGTGTTACTGATGGTGAAAGAAATGTCATATGGAAGATAATGGCGAGTTGTAAAAATGGAGAAAATGAGTTATTAAATCATAAAAAGAAATGCATTTTCCTATACCTTAAGAACAAATTCAGGTAAGTCAAAAGACGGTTGTGCCCTAGCTTCATCTTGTGACCATTGTAATGACGTGATGGACGCTGAGAGAAGTAGATGAAGATGTGAAGGGGGGTGTTATCAGGGTATGAGTGTGCAGCTCAGAAAGTCACTGACCTACAGGAGGGCGAGAGTAGACGAAAGGACAGAACCCTGCAAAACACCACTGTTGAGACGTTTAATAGAAAAACAGTGGTCGGCTACACTAGTAACTAAAGAGCAACCAGAAACAAAAAGATGAAAATTGCATGCTCGCAGGGTAGGAACTTTAAGATGGCAGTTGAAAAACAAAAGTATTTGTCAGACTTGGTCAAAGGCCTTTCAGAAGTCTAGCGCACAAGCACAAGTTTCATCGAAATCCCGTAAGGAGAACGATCAGGAATGTGAAAGGAATGTAAGAATATCGCCGGTTGAGCGACCCTGAGTGACTGACCTATAAAGGTGTTTGTGGAGAGAAAATGCTTCAGATTTTCTTGTCGGGAATACCCTGAAAAAGATCACATTTCTTGGTCCGTTTCTTTATCCAGGAACCAACTTCTCTTACACCTTTTCATTCCCAATATTCTTCATATGGTTTCTCTTTCACATAGGCTACGTTATATAGACACTGAAATTATTGCTTAGTTCAAGGGTGTATCGAGGAATGTAAGAAAGAGGCTGTCCCTTGGTGTGCGTCAAAGGCTCAGAATACTGAGAGGGAGGCAAGGAAGAAGGACTGGAAGAAAATACGATTATATAGTGTATGTTTTTTTTTTTTTATGTGTTCGACTCTGGGCATAGGCTTCACAGCCTGCTCTCAAGGCCCAGCAGTCCTCCTACATTCCATACACCTCTTCATGTCACCACTTCGGCGCTAACACCCACCGTCCATATTGAATACATGCTAGGGCTGTCTCATACAGGACTGGTGTGTTGGTATTAGCGGGGGTATTTTTACGACATGTCGGCGGGTCTTCTGGTAGATCAGTAAAGCTTGATTTTAATGAAATTCAAATCCTTAAACTGTCCCTTGCCCCAGCGGGGATTTGAACCTGGGTCCATTAGAACGGCAGGCCACGTCTCTACCGATTGAGCCACGCCTCCCCTGTGCGTGTATATAGGTACGCATGTATGCATGTTTGTGTTTGTATTTATGTTTGTATGTAGAATATTGCTAGACACAGACAGGCAGACAGACAGACAGATGGATAGACAGATAGATAGATAGATAAATAGACAGATAGATAGATAGGTAAGCGCGAGTAGACAAATAGACAGATAGATAAAAAGATAGACAGATAGGTAGATGGACAGACAGATTGTCAGATACAGAAATATTCACACAATGCAGGGACCCTCAATAAAATTTGTAACATTTAAACTCTTCAGTAATAGAGTGGATTATGTTACTCATATGTCAATTGACAAGAGGGCAAAGGGAGTTTACATGCCAAAAAAAGAAAAAAAAATCCTCATGTAGTTATTTCTCAATCCATCAACATTAAAATCACAAACTTGCCATAATAGTCATGGTCTGTGCAGAATGGAGCTAAATTCTAAACCATCTGATAACCTAACCTCATGAAACAAGTTCGTCATAATCTTTAGCGTCAAGCAACGTGAATGTGTAAATTTAAGTCAAGTGCTTGACACATGCACGACCTTGAATGCGACCTGACGATGATAAGTTAGTCTGAATCTTTGCGCCATACCTGTCCACGCTTCACTCTTCCCGTTAGCTGCTTCAGCCCGAGCACGCCTACATTGTTTTGTTCTTGCCACCTTTAAGTGATTTTACTGAGTTTAACCCCTTGAGTCTAGTGAAGTGGTTTCTTTGTTATTGTCTTCTTTCTTTCTTTCATTCTTTTTCATTTCTTTCTTTTTTTCTTTCTATTTTGGTCAACTCCATAAGAGACTCCAGGTCCAAAAGAGGTATTTGAAGAGTATATTTAACCTCTCCAGTTCGAAAAGTCTGTCCAAAACAAAATAAAACTACCGGTATCTATAAAGAGTAAGAATAAAATTAAACATACGTCCTCGGATTCAAGGCATTAAGTGGGATCTCCTGCAGCTATTTTTGTATCACATTTGCCCGATATCTTCCCAGGATTTACCTATTAATCCCATCCGCCTTAAGACGTCTTTGTCAGTATTATTTTCTGCTACTGTCAGAAGGCCTTTTTTCGTCTTATGGGAGGCCTCCTGTAGTGAAGGGAATATTGAAGGCTATTTTTAACCCTATCAGATCGAAAAGTTTCATCAGAGGTGAAAAAAATCGTCCACGGATAGCAAGAACAGGATTTTATTTTTTTTTTTTAATCTGCATAGTCTATAAGGTAAACATTTACTGTAACAATGCTGTTCCGTGTGTCACCAAAATAAATGGGTGTGTTGAATTATTTTCCCACATTCTTTTGTCAGTTCATGAAAACTCAAGAATCTTTAGGTGAGATGGTTAATATGGTTTCCAGTAATGAAATATACCATTAGCCTCAGATCGTTACCATATTCAGTGCAACATTCAAACTGGGTTAATCCCGAGTTGTAAGATGATTATATAGCAGTGTTTACCACCGCTAAACTTTATACACGAAGAATTTTTAAGCTTTCCTTGTGGTTGGAGTTTCCTTCATTAAGTGCAAGAAATTCTGACCGTTAGTAAGAGGTATATGGATACAGATAAGGAAATAGTGTAATATTAAAGAAGATATACCAAATTACTGTTTTAGATGGTCCATAATTCTCTCTCCATCTCTCTCTCTCTCAAAAAAAAAAAAAAAAAAAAAAAAGGAAACAATTTTTCTTACTTTATGACTGATAATGAGTTGTTTTTGTTGTTGTTCTGCTGCCCCAGTCTCTCTGATCGAGCAGACCCATCAACCGCAGGCAAGCAACCTTCCCTGCAGGGCCGTCTCCATGTAGTCGACCTACAGTATATTCCTATGCGGTTGACGGCGCCTCGCACAGCGAGGTGCTGAGATTACTTCGTAGTATAGAGGTTTGGTTCCTGGGTGGACACAGCAGTTGTCTCTCCACCCACTTACAGACACTTCATAATAGGCTCCACGTCACCCATTATTTGGTTATATGGTTACCACCCAGTGCTGTAAATGGTTTCCTGAGTTACAGGAAACGATTTTTATTGTCACTCAGCGTAGAGCCACCTGAAGTGGAAAAAAAAAGAGAAATTAACAGCGAAAAGAAGAATGTGAAAATAGGAAGAGAAGAGGATAGACATAGAGAAAGAGTGGCAGACTTGAAGGAAGACATAGGGAATGCATCACCAAGTGAGTGGGATGACGGGCGACCCCACCTACCACCTGACGATGATTAAAGTAAAAGGTCATGGTACCAGTTAAAAGCTCGTATAATAGTAAATACCTTTCAATCTTCACCCAGTTTCGAGATGTAGCCCCCTGAATAACCGTGACCTTGAGTTTGACTTTTCAAGATCACTTAAGGCCAAAGGTCATAGTACCAACTAAAAGCCCATCTTGGACTTTCCATATGATGATACCAATAAATGTCTATCTGCAGCCAGTTTCCAGTTATATCCTGAGTATCCGTGACCTTGAGTTTGACCTTTCAAGGTCACTCAAGGGCAAAGGTCTTGGTGTCAAATGAAAGCCCATATGGGAGTTCCTTTATGTTGATAATGGTAAATATCCATATCTTCAACGGGTTTCAAGTTATAGCCCTTTGAAAATCCGTGACCTTGATGTTGACCTTTCAGGGTCAACCGATTGCCTCCAAAATTTAATCACTTTCTTTTGGGACCAGTGCCCAAATATCCAGAAAGTTTCATGCAATTTCATGCAGCTGTGTTTCTGTAATGTTGAAAACAAAGAAACAAACAAACTCGACCAAGAACATTACCTCGACGGACTCGGTCCAGGCGAGGTAATAATGGAAAAAAATTTGTGTATGTCTGATGTGTTGTGACGATAGACAATGTTGGCTGATGTATACCCTCTGTCTGTACATTCTGACACGTCTCTCGCGGTACCACGATCCCTCCTGCTTCACTTTCCCACCGCAGTGATTACTGTGTCAATGGAAAGGCTAGAAGAGGCAGAATAGGCATTACAGAAAACTTTAGTGTGGGAGAGCAGCAAAAAAAGAATGGAGCTGCAGTCAGACTGCCTTAACCCATTTGCGCCCAGCGTCCTCACTATAGGACGGAACTGGGCATTTCCAAAGTTAATAAAAGAGGGAACCCCGGAGTAGGGACCTATGAGCTTCATGACTATGTGCCAATAGGCGGAGGGCTGTACGCTTAGTACCCTTCCAGCGAAATCACTCACACAGGAACCTTGGGAGATAATGGGTTAAGAAATGAATGGTTCTGTGACATTGTTAGTCAGACTTTTCAGTGTATAAATGGGTGAAGGTGAATTACTGGACCTAGAGATTGGTAAAATGCATATATTGTGCCTGGCGCTGTTTAGAGGCAAGGGGATAAAACAAAAATGTACCTGCTTGACAGGTATGCGTTTCATGAACATACCGGATACGGTGGACTGGAAAGTGGTGATTTTATGAGATGTGTAATGTACGGAATACCACATTAGAGAGAAAAATAATGGAGGTTTTAGGTGCGTCGCGGAACTTGTGGAATAAGCTATTGCTTTGCAAACACAAATGTGAAGAGTATGCAGAGAAAAAGACAAACACATCCATAGTTTTTATGAGCACGACGAAGGTGTATGGCGCTATTTGGGGGATCGTGTGGCAAGTGTTAGATGAATGGATTGGGAGTGACTTTTAATGCGTAGTGAAAAGATTTTACCAGATGAATAAGGTATGTGTATGGGTGGGTGGGAAGCGAAGAAGGTCAGTTATGTTTGGTGTTACGTCAGGGATGCGTAAGGCCTTTTCAGTGTGTCCTTGGAGAGGCTGGAGGTAGATGAAGGGATACTGGGAGGTAAAGGAAAATTTAGAAGATGTAAAGAGAGAGGAGACTGAGAGGTAAACTAATTATTGCCAACAAATGTCTGAACTCTGGTCTCAGAAAGCAGAATTTGGTAGATGAAGCCTAGGGTTGAAGAGCATGGGAGAAGGAACCTGAGAATGAATCTGAGAAAAAGTAAGGTAAAAAGTGCGCACACCGGGATGAAAGCAAGCCTGAATAAAATTTTGGAGAAGAAGGGGTCTCTGCAGTATATGTGAGTGAACACACAAACAGATGGAGCTCGAAGACCTGAAGCTAGCCATTAAGAGAAGGAAGAACAGTGTCTGATTCAGTGAGGAGTCTGTGGAGGGAGAAATCAGTGTCTGTTCATTAAAACATGGGTATGAATACATGAGCCGTATATGGTACGGGACGAAAGAGTGTGGGAATGTTAAAAATAGTATGTAGGGCAAAATAGTTTGGCATAATGATAAATTACAGAGTTAGAGGTGCGGAAGAAAACACACTGTAAAAGAATGTGCTGATCAGAATGTCCTTAAGTAGTATGGCCATGATGAAAGACTGACATAAAGGAGGTTCACATCAGACGTGAAAAAATGGAGAAGTTCAGGATGGTGAAAGAGTGGATTAAGAGCAATTTTGAATCACAGAGGCCTAAGTATACAGGGAATTGGGAGATGTGTATAGAAGAGAACAAAATGTGAGAGGAGTTATGAAAGAATGATCAAGTTTTCTTTGGGGTGCCCTCCTGCAGCTGAACTGATTAAAAACACTGAGTAGGTTCAGCCACAAAGCCCCTTCAAAGCTGATTTTGTAGAAATAATGCACTCTTTTCATTGCAGATCACAAGAAGATAAGACACTGAGCGAATTGAGAGATGATGGATGAATGAGTCGTTTGTGGTTGTGTTGCTGAAGGTGAAGGGAAAATCATACGAAAAATTGTGTCGAGATAAGTAGTAGGGGAAAAGGGGTTTTGAAGCATTAACAACAAAAAACTTTACTCTGCCCTAATCAGGTATAACTGATAAGTCAGAAATAAGTTGTGCCGCAATTTCATCTCGTGAAAGTTTTAATGACTTGTCATGAACTTTACTGGAAGTGGAGGAAAAAGTGAGGAGTTGAGTAATCAGGATGTGAGCGAATTGGGCTAACTATACAGCTCACAAGGTCAACAGGAGGACGAGGGTAGATGATAGAACCAGGACAGAACTCTGACAAACACCACTATTGATAGCTTTAATAGAACACTGATCTACACCAGTTGCTATAGAACAACAAGAAGCAAAACGGAGGTGACGGCACTACAATAATAGAAAAGTTAAGGGGGCAATTTGATATCAGTAAGAATAAAATAGAAATTACGTCTCCGAGTTGAAGGAGTACAATTCCAAATACTTACGGGGGTTACACAATGGTCGTCAATTCGATGATGTATTTTTCATGTTATTTTTGGATTTGTTCGACGATTTTATTTCAGCTTAGGGTGAATTTTTTTACCAGTATAGGTTAGATATAGCCTTCATAAATCCCCTGAAGCTTCCCGTAAGTTGAATAAAACGGCCAGGCAAGAAAATAAATGACGTCACCGGACTGAAGAGGATAATGGAAAAGAGGTTACATATATGAGCGAATTTCGAAGTATGCCACTTTTAGGTTTTTGCTCTCGTGTGAAAGGCGCCATAGATCAGAAGAGTCATTAGTGTTGTGCCCTTTAGAAAACAGAGTAATTGGGCCATCACACGCAACACCTGCAGCCCATCTCGCTGCAACGTCACCTGTAAATAGCTTAGGTCGGTGTCATATAGTAGCTAGTCCTCTTACGTGTTTTACAGTTCATGTCATATCAGGCGACCTATCTTTTATTTTACGATTTTTTATTTTTTATGATTATGATTAAACTATGAACGGCCTTTCTTTGCGAAGGTGCTGATGAAGATCATAAGCCTATCTAACCCCATTTCGAAAAGTCGAACCTAAACTTAATAAAATTGTCTAAAAGTTGCAGGAGTAAAATAAAAATTATGTCCCCGGGCTCAGCGAGTTGAATGATTTTTACTTATTGTGTGTGTGTGTGTGTGTGTGTGTGTACTACCCCTGACGTCGTCGTCGTCGTCGTTGTTTTTGTTGTTTCCTCCTCCTCCTCCCCTGTATTTTCTCTCTTTTACTGTTTTTACTATTAGTTTACAGAATTACCAAAGACTGAGTTATTATGGGAAAATGAGAAAACGTGATGTAGAATTGACCCAGAAAGTCTGGATGCAAGACAGTGGCGTATTGAAAGGGGGAGTGAGGGAGGGAGGGAGAGGAGGAGCTATTATCCAGCAGCTCTACATTATGGCGCTGTCATCCAGGGGCGCAGCGTTCAGGGGGCTCCATAATGCTAGATTCACCATTTTGAAAAACAGTTTTATGAAAGAATAATGCAAGAAGAAGGAACACAGTTACACTTATAACTTCGTAAAATGTATTTTCTGTCCTCGCTGACCTTAGAATTAATATGACATGATTTTGATGGAGTCTTTCATGTTGTTCTCAAGAAATGCGCATCCGTGCTGACACCCTACCTATAGTTGGCAAACCTTTTTACCTTTATATACCAGTTTATACCTTTCCTTTTTGCTGCAGTTTGCTGACATTCAACTTGCTCCGAAGAAGGATGGCCGTTCCAATCCTCTAACTACCGTCCAACTGCTGTATATCTATAATATAGCAATAGTCTTCTAACTTATCCCAAACAGGATGATTTTGAACCATCTTTCCCTTCATAATCTTCTAGATGACCGCCGGAAAGGACTCCGTCAGGCAGGTTCCACTGCTTACCCTACATTCTTTTCTGATTCATGGTCATCCTCTTCTTGGGTTTTGGTGAAACCTTTGCCTTGGCAGTTCTTAATTCGAATGCTGTTGACAGAGTGTGGCTCAAATTTCTGATTTACTGATTACCCTCAAACGGTGTCTGTCCCCTCGTCTGTGCCTTCATCACTTTCAGGGCCTTCATATCCAGTCGGACCCAGTCATATCATTTCATATCAAGTCACACGAGTTAACCTTCTCATTGTGATGACGTATTAACATAGTTTAATCTTCATGCCTCCAAACCACTAGTACTGAAACAGAATAAAATCGTCAGGTAGTGGCATGAATAAACTAAAAGAACTGTCATCGTACTGAAGGAAATGAGGTCAGCCTCGATGCAGTATAGTCATTCTATGCCATTTTCACTCTATATTGGCCTAATGTTGCAATCTCTCCATCTTGAGCACTGAGTTGTAACAGGGGATTAACAATAAGATATTATGCTAGTCATGAAGAAGTACTGTGGAAAGGATGCAGAGCCACAGTATGTTTTATTCTGCTAGTGCATTACATGAAATATAAAATGAGATGGGAAAGGACAAAAATTGGGCCAAGCTAAGGTAAAAGGGCTATACTGTTGTTTATTTCGGTCACATTCAAACCTAAAAGATTAGATCAAGAATAATTCACCCGTTTTATGGTTTCCCGGGGCACTTCAAGTCCATCTGGTTGAACCAGGTCAGTTATTTTAAATCATACCTACGAAAGCTTGTGTCAAAAAGCATCCCTGTCGGCGTAGTGTTTGTTGGAATTACAGTTCAGGTCTATTAGGTCCCGGTGGCATAGGCAGGGACGAGTGGATGGGATG
The DNA here is from genome assembly GCF_032717465.1 of Coenobita brevimanus. Taxonomy (NCBI): domain Eukaryota; kingdom Metazoa; phylum Arthropoda; class Malacostraca; order Decapoda; family Coenobitidae; genus Coenobita; species Coenobita brevimanus. Next base: position 22,561,393 of record NC_136967.1, read on the forward strand.
GATTGGGTTGATGGTGGGTGTTAGGCCACAGTTAAGATCCTGTGAATACGAGCGTTAAAGATCGGCTAGTAATAAATGCAGCCATCTTTATTATATTCACCAATGACAGCAAAAATGGGTAGGGTGGGTTCAGAACAATTGCCAAAATGGGCTGGGATGATGATCAGGTAGATAGAGATCGTTCCGGCTCATACCTATGAAGGTGTGTGTCAGAAACCAGTCCTATCAGTGCAATGGGTGAGATGGGCCAAGGTTAATTAGTCTTTCAGGGTAGGGTGAAGTGGACGAAGATGAATGGGCAGGATAGGTTGCCATGATAATGGGTGGCAGGTTACGATGAGATAGTTATGCCCTGTGAATATGGATGCTGTAGATGAGCTGGTGGTAGAGGCAGTTTTTTTTCTGTTCACCACATCAAAGCAGAAATAGGCGTGATGAGCTCTCTTGAGAGGAACTTGCGGGATGGAGTGAAACAGTAGTAGGGGTGGGATTTGCCGCATGTAGTAAAAGATATGAAGATGGCGTTGTATGGAAGCCAGTAGGTGCAAGACAAATTTAGAGAAGCTAAAAATGAGTGAAATGAACAGAAAGCAATGGGAGGGAGGGATTAATGTGAATGTGAATAATGAAGTACAATTGAAAGAGTAGGCTACATTCTTAGAAAAATAATGTTGTATGAAGGGTGGCATCGGAGGTAAGAATATACAACAAAGGGATTTCTGTTGGAAGCTTAATGTTGGAGAATGCCAGAGAAAAAGTGTTGTGGATGAAGGAATGGGCATGACGAGCTGTGATGGTGGTGGGCGGTGGGGTAGGTCGGAGGTAATACACTTTGTAGGTTGGCCAATAAATATATCGTTTTATGACTGTTTTCAGTGTACTGTAAGGTCCTTTGACTCACTTCGGGTTCATTAAGTCAGATTAGCTTAATGTACCTCGATACAAGTCATGCTTAAGAAAAAGTTGTACTAACGTTTAATTATTCTTTGCTGAGGCAATGGCTTTTGAGGTATGACGGTTCAGTTTCTTCATGTTCTTCAGATTCCTTTTGGCCGATCAGGTAAATTTATATAAATCATTTCAATGTATGTCAAGGAAGGTGTCAGTGTAATGATTTTAAAGGTATTGATTAAGGTGTTTCAAGACTGAGTTGGGTGGAGAGAGAAAAGTAGGTTGGGTGGAATAGGATGGTGGTGGATAGCGGACCATGATGGGGAAGTATACACAGTGTTAACTCCCTGTAGGTCGGCTGGTAATCAAGGAAAGCATTGCGATATTATTCTCTCCACTGAAACAAAAATAGGTAGGGTGGGTGGAGAGGAGTGGGCGGGATGGTGGTGGATGGTAAAGCATGCTGAGGGAAGCATATGCTGTAAAGTTGATGCTGTAGGTAAGCCAGTATGGCGTACTGTAAATCAAAGGCAGGGGGGCAAAAATCGAAAGTTGTAATAGAAACGAGCAGTGTGTGTGTGTGTGTGTGTGTGTGTGTGTGTGTGTGTGTGTGTGTGTGTGTGTGTGTGTGTGTGTGTGTGTGTGTGTGTGTGTGTGTGCTGGGGGGGTTATGCGAGCAATCAAATTAAAACCTGGGGAGGGTAAACTGGAGAGATGGTGATGGATGGTGATCGATGTAACTCTTCAAATCCTGATGTGTGCAGATAATGTAGTTCTAACTGTTCATTGTTTATTGGATCTTTGCAAACAGTTCAGAGGTTTGTGAGCATTTGTGAATAACGATGTCTAGAGTTGAGTGCAACTTAAAATACAGTGATATTTTTTTCAGACAAAAGATGACTCACAGTAAGCTATGCATGTTCGGGGAGAAGTTAGAAACGGTGGAAGAGTTCAGCTCAGCCAAAGGACTTTTCACCCTCCACCTGACGATGTCAGAGGAAGGTATTGTTATCACTGGGATCAAAACAATAGATGGCTTAGATATTTCGTTTCCAGGCCAGAAATCATAAATTATTCACCATAGAGTCATGAAATTTCACATAGTTATGTGTCTTATAGTGAACTGGTGCTTTCTGATATGTAGAATGCTGTGTCTGAAGTATCTATTTATTTATTTATTTTAATAATGAAAAAGTAAAAACAAAAATCTTAGAGATTTCAATGCGGCCTGCGTAAGGACTCTGAAAGGCCCAATGCATTTTTTCATTCAAACTTTGCAACTATCACACTTAGGAGGCAGAAATTGTACATGATAAATAAGTATATGATTATCTGATTATGTATGACGTTTCATGACTGTACTTATTATGTAATCATGAAAAAATCGCTGCATAAATTAAAAAAGCACGAGTCATAATTTCATCAAACCTGCTTATAATTTCATTATTACCATGGATAAACTACTGAAATTTTTAAGTTTTAATGTCACTCTGTTATATAGAGAGGGGTGGGGGAGGGCCTTTATGCAATTGATTAGGTGTGCAGGGAGGTGGGGTGTATGTGCTTGGTCAGAGGGTGGGTTGCAACAGCGTAACGTTGCCTATGTTTTTTATATTCACTCCGAGCTGACGAGCCATTCAGCCTAGGGGAGACTTTGGAACTGAGAGGGTTTAGATACAGCATTTATGAACCCCTTTTGATATGATAGATCCCTTCTAAACATAATAAAATCATTTGAAAATCGCAAGACAACTTGACATCATCGTAGTAAAGAGCTTAATGACCCAGTACATTGACAGAAAGAGACAGAAGTATGGAGTGGAAAAGAAAAAGTAAGAAAGGTAATTAATGCTATGAGGAATTTTGTATGAAATAGGAAAATGATTGCTATAATGCATTACTGTAAGACGTGAGAATTATATAAGTATGAAAAATTTACTCTGGAGTAAGAATAGTAGGAATATGATTGTCAAGAAATGTGAGGTGCGTAGTTGGAAAAGGGTAAAGTAAGAGTCATAGAAGATAAGGTATAAGGAACGATACTTTTACAAGGGTATAAGACAGCGTTCATAGATAGCGTGGTCCCATGGAGACCTATGTGACCATACAATTTTCACCTATGTAGTCATATCTATGCTCATGAAAGAATATTGCTAGGGTGGCGGGAAGGCTATTTGTTCATGAGTGTGAAAGTAGGAGGAGGCGTGATAGGTACTGACAAAAAAGATGTCTTGATAAGGAATATGGCCGTGTAAGACGGCGAGGAATAAGGGACGGGATAGGTAATCAAAGCAACTGATGAAGGGTGGTGTGGATTGAAAAAAAAAAAAAAAAAAAATCACCGCACACGACAAAGACTGCACTCACCTACCCAGTATGTATTGTGGGGTCAGTTTAGCCTCTTCCCAGCGATGACGCCTTTATTTTACCTTTACCCAGACGATTCGAAATCGAAGGATTACATACCGTACAGCATTCATTAACCCCTGTCAAAGCCGTGCACACGGAGAGGTTTAACTCCCACCTCATTTGGAAAGGATGAAAAACTCGAATGAAAATAATACTAAAAACTCAACTCATTAAATTAATTGAATCCTGTTAAGAGTGTTACTAGATAGAAAATAATAGAAAAGGAGTAAAAAAAAGTCATACAAAATATAAGTTAATACTGTTTAGTTAGCATGATCTTATCCCAGAATCCACAATTTAAAGGCTCAGATAGAATATATTCCCAACTGATGTACTTTGCTGTAGTAAATATCTAGTTTTGAAAAGAGTTTAGGACTCAAAGGGTTAACTCCATTAGCCTGAGGATGTCTTTATTAATGTACTTGCCGCCTTTGGTAGCTTTAATGTAGTGATTTTTTTTTTTTTTTTTTCAGAGGAGGGGTTCAGTGTAGCCATTGTTAACCTCATGAACATGGGATGTTTTGTGTTCTAAATAAAAAACCTGGAGTTAATAAGAACAAATCAAGACATCTAATTAAAGGTTAATGAAGTGCAGTAATTCTTTTCAGGACACTGTCTTGATTATCTGTTGTGCTATTAATTCCTTGGTAAATACTGATTCCTCAGTAAATTGCATAAAAACTGTACTAATATATTAATCTTTCACTGCTACATGTAAAGCGATTTAGTGTGTTAGTTGTTAGGGCAAAGTTGTGATATTCTGAAACACCTCCCATATTTATAACAGACTCACCCTCTCTGAATTGCCTTAACTTCCAAGGTGCTCTGTCCATTGATATCTACATTGCTTTCACTTCCAAGGTTTTGTAGAGTTCAGTAGGTAAATTACCCTGAGTTTGTACCCTTTCAGTACTTTAGTCAGCTACAGTTCCTGAGTTTACCGTATTGCGTTACTTAGATTAGCAGGTAATTAAGGCGCTCCAATCGGATTAAGCCTGTGCAGGTTTACATCCAAGGGAAGGTTGGGGTTTATTGTTCACGTAATGCAACTCAGGGATGAGTGAGGCTGGCCATCCTCATCTTAAATGTCAGGATCAGCTTGTCTAGCCCCCGGCTCCTATGCTCCTCATGGGGGAAAACAGGATTAGATGATGAATGAATGTATAAATGAAATAAAGTAAACAAACTATGTTTTGAAAAAATGGAAAAGAGAGGAAAATGCTCAAAAGAAGTGGAAAGTAGAGTGACACAAGGAAGGAAAGTAGCTGGTGCTATGAAGGCCTTGAAAAGAAACAGAGGCTTAAGTGTTGCAACTGTGCGAGGCCTACGGGAAGGACTGTTGGTGTGAGACTACGATGTGGCATGAAAATGAAACGTCAGCAGTAAGAGCAATGGAGATGGGACTACAAAGGAATGTATGCAGAGTACAGAGAGTGAATAGGATACGGAATAACGTGATTCGTGAAAGATGCGGAGTGAGGAAGTCTGTGGACACCAGAATCGAAGAGAATGTACTGAGAAGGTGTGGTCATGTGGAGAGAAAGAATGATAACAGAGTGGCGAAAAGGATGTATCTGAACGAATTTGAAGGAGGAAGGAGGGTGGAAGGATATGGTGGATGAGAGAGTGAGGAAGAGAGGTATGGAAGTCGGTGAGGCTAAGAGACAGGGTAGATAACACTGGTCAACAAAAATAAAATTACTTTAATGGTTCGGTCTGATTCTAGAGTAATCGAAGGTGCTGAACTCGAATATGGCATCAATATAAGGATGTATCAGGTCCGGTTCTTGAAAACCAGTATATCGGTGTACATTTGTTTGTTTAGTTCCATCGATTAAATCTGCATTTTTGTTGCAGGTTACACATATTGTTTCCACTTCTATTTTTGCAGAAATTCTCAATCACTTTGACAGTGATGAAAGAAACGCCGCAAATGTGTAAACGATCCTGACCGTTTTTGTTACATTTGTGGTGCGTTCGCCCCAGAAAGCTTCAAGAAACCCATCACGAAGGCTGTTCGAGTGAACTACAAAAGCTAGTTCAAATGTCCGTTGGGTGACCAAGACAAGAAATGGGGGCCTCACATAGCGTGCAGGTCCTGTGTCAATAACCTGAGTGAATAGATCCATGGAAAACGAAGTTCAGGTTTGCCATTCACTGTACCAATGGTGTGGCGAGAACCCTAAGACCACAGCAACGACTGCTACTTCTGTCTCACGAACATTAAAGGAATAACTGTCAAGACACGAGCCACAGTACAGTACCCCAATATCGCTTCTGCAATCCGACCAGTGTCACACAGTGCATAACTACAGCTTCAAACGCACATGCTGACCACGAGGCAAGCAGCGAATCTGATTCCAGTCATAGCCCCATGGATGATGACTACCAGGACGACTCAGGAAACAGTGGGCCTAAACCATTCAACCAGGAAGCCCTTCATTATCTCATAAGGGACCTTGATTTGTCTAAAGAAAAGGCAGAGCTTCTTGGATCACGACCGAAGCAGCATAACCTGCTGGAAGATGGAGTTCGCATTGCGCATCACTACGGCACATCATCAGCATAGACAACTGTCCACGGTTTTCAAAATGGCAAACAACCTTTGGTGTTGTGATGATGCGGTGTCTCTCATGCAACAACTCTGCAAGTCTGATCCATACAAGCCGGATGATTGGAGGCTGTTTATAGATTAAGGAAAAGACACTCTGAAAGCAGTCCTCCTACACAATGGGAATCGGCTTCCGTCCGTGCCAATAGCACATGCAGAGAAGATGACCAAGAGCTATGAAACTATGAAGATTTTGCTTTCCGCTATCGAGTATGAGAAGCATCAGTGGAAAATATGTGAGGACCTCAAAGTGATCAGTCTACTTCTAGGCCTTCAGAACGGTTGTGCGAAGCACATATGCGTTCTCTGCTTGTGGAACAATAGAGCTAATGCCGGGCACTATGTAAGAAAAGAATGGCCGGCAAGGCCAAAAGATGCACCCGGAAAGTTCAACTGTCTTCACAAACCCCTTGTGGATCCAGAAAACATATTCTTGCCTGCACTGCCTCTCAAGCTGGGCTTGGAGAAAAATTACTTAAATCAAACGGGTACTGGTTTCAGTACTTGTCTATGGAGCTCGGTGGCATGGTATCCGAAGCCAAATTTGAAGCAGGGTATTGAGTGGTCCTCAGATCCGCATGCTGGTTAATAATGGTGACTTCATCAAGGCATTAAACCCACTGGAGAGGGACGCATGGGATTCATTCGTGAATGTCTCACAGCACTACATTAGAAACCATCGTGCAGACAACTACAAAGAAATTGTGGCAGGCATGTTACGGAGTTATCGAGCTCTGGGCTCACGGATGTCCTTGAAGATTCATTTTTTTCACTCCCACCTCTATTTCTTCCTAGATAACCTCGGAGACATCGAGACATCAGTGACGAGTACTGTGAAAGGTTTCACCAAGACGTTGCTATAATGGAGAGCAGGTATCGAGGCCGATTCAGTCCCAACATGATGGACGACTACTGCTGGATGCTACAACGTGATGAGAGTCAGGTGAACAAGGGGGACAAACAAAGTGCAGAAGTATTTTTAGAACTTCATCACTTGCTAATTGAGATGTCCGCCCCCACGGGAAACCCAGGGAGGGGTGTTGCAACACCCATCCTAGGAAGGACCCACAGCCTCACGCCCACCCCAGGAGGAGACCACAGGGGGGGTGTAGAGAGAGCATCAGGCCCGAGCGAGATGGGCCTAGGTGTCCCTCTTGCTCTCAACACGGCCACCAGGAGGAGAGCAGTCCCGGCCAACTACATCTCAGTCGGGCCAGCCCTCCCCAGGATCGGGGTGGGACTTGTCTCTGCACAGTCCCAAGCAGCACCGTGGTGATGGCCACTGTATGCACCAGGGAAGGGACTGCCACTGTACGCCCTTCAGCTGTTACCCTCTGCAACCCCGTGGCGATGGCCACTGTATGCACCAGGCAGGACGTGACGGCTACTGTATGCATGTCAGCTGGTAAACCAGGCAGAGGCAGAACCGCGGTGATGGCCACTGTACACACCAGGGAAGGGATGGCCACTGTACGCCCTTTGTCTGCCTCCTCCTTAGGGAACAGCTCCGTGGTAATGGCCACTGTAGCACCGGGCAGGAAGTGACGGCCACTGAACGCACTTCGGCTGTTGTCTCTAGGGCTCATGGAACCGCTGTGACGGCCACTGTACACACTGGGGAAGAGACGGCCACTGTACGCCCTTCATCTACAGCCCTGAGACTACCCCTTTGGAGGAAGTCCCTGGCTCGGCCCACCACCCCTCCGGAGGCCGAGTGGGACGTCACTCTCTCTCTCCATACAGGTGCAGACCCTCAGAGGAGTTGCAGATCGAGGAGTGGTAGTGAGGACCTCTCCTGAGCCTGGGGATCCATGTCCTACAGGCCGCCCCTGGACGCTGTCCGCCGCTGACAGATGCCATGAGGAAGGGATGCTTCAGGCAGCTCCTGATGGCGGTCCAACCCTGTGGAGACCACAGCCCTCAGACACCCAGGGGCACCCCCAGGACCCCGGGGCGGGGTCTCTCAAGCCCCACCCGCAGACAACCCTCCTCCAGGAGCAGGCGAAGGCAGGCACGCCTGGTGGCCCTGTTCAGCCCCAGTCCAGAGGGCCACCTCTCCGGTCGAGGCCCCACCGGGAAAGGGCCTCCCTGCATGCCGACCAGCAGCCCCAGCCTGACAACATCACCCCTGGCAGTAGTTCCGTGCTCCCTACAGGGAGGGCACACCTGACGACCTACCTCTCACGCCCGGGCGCCACTTGTAATCGGCCCAGTCCCCAGCAGCCCGGGCCAAGCCTGACAGTGTCCCTATTAACCTGTACATGTATGTCATTGTTGTATATTGTAAAGGATTGTAATTAAGGCAATATATGTGTAAGGTTGGTCTGCCGAATATTTATGCCCTGTTCCTCTTGTAGCGTTTTCTAGTTCCGGTCTCGAAAGAGAACCCCGCTCAGTAGCTAGTTTTCTTAGGACGAGAAGTCGACCTAAAATCACCTAGCATAACACTAATAATATGTGCTTTGGATTTCCATATTTTTGTACCATAAATCATCACAAAATTCTTTGTGTGTGCTTCCATATATGTTACAAGACTGAGACGAGTTATGCCACATATCATGTTTTCAGTCTGATATTCAAGAAACCTGGTCCGATAGCGCAAAATGAATACCAGATTTGAAATCAGTGCTATCAAATTAGTCAGGGACACATACTCACGTATGAGAACCATATTGGCTGTTAATCAGTGCAATCGTCACTACCCAACTTTTCTCAGTTGATCCTAAGGTAGCTTTTCCCGTAGAATCCATTTCTGCTTGGGTCTTCTTCCTGAAAAACATAGCACACAGGAACACCTGGAGAGGTCTAACTTACAAGCATACATCTGGAAACAATGTCTTAAGTAAGATATTGATTATCCTACACCTGAGGGCAATGGCTGGCAGCAGACAGACGATGACCTTGTTCCAGTTTGGTTCACCTGTTCACAGTGTCCACCAAGGCTGTGCAGAAAACTTCTCAGAAAATCAAAGTGTGGAGAAGCTGATGATGAGGGTTTGGGAAGCGAAAGAAGGAAACAAAGGCTTCAACCTCCAAAAAAGAGGCAGAGAAAGGAAGGGACTAAATCCCCTAATGAAAATCATCTAAAATCTGCTATAGACATTTCATCTTCCTCATCAGAGAGTGACAGTGATTTTCTACTCAACAGAGATCCAGAGAAGTCAGACAGAGAGACTGATTACTCAGATGACTTGGAATAACACTTATCAATTGATTTGTCTATTAAATTACTAGTGTACCTTTATAATTACGTAATCAGAATACATGTGCTAGTGTATCTCATATTAATGTCTATACGTACGTTATGTCTGACTATATCATTATGTACCGGTAATTTCTTGCATACACAGACACTTCTACACCAGTTTAACCCATTAGTAACAAACAAAAGTCTATGACGTTTACGTTAATAGTTTCTCGCAAAGTACAGCGTTATGTGCTATCTCCTTCCCTTGCCAATCTTGTTCACATTTTACCATTCTTATGGCCATATTTAAAATGCAGTACAGTCTCACAGAGGGCAGCCCAACACCCTCAGAAGAAGCCTACAGAGAGGTAAATAGAGGGCGACCTGACTCCGGGCGACAGGGACATAAGTCCACCCGGGCCACGTGCCCCTATGACCCGGAGCTCGCTCGCCACCACCATAGCAGGAAAGTGAGACTACCTTGCGGGTGAGCTGACCACTGACAACCACGGGGTGGAGCTATTACTCTAGCTCCAGTCAGCACCCCTGAGACGGCCAGTAGCCGCTCAACCCTCCTACAGGAGACGGCCTACAGCCGTTCTGGAGGTAATGAGGAGACGGCTGGTAGCTGCTCCCGCCTTCGTCAGGAGATGGCCAGAAGCTGCTTTGAAGGTGCCCTAGACAAGACGGCCGGTAGCCGCTCGACCTTCCTACAGGAGGTGGCCTGCAGCCGCTCCAGAGGTAACGAGGAGACGGGCAGTAGCCGCTGCTGCCTTCGTCAGGAGACAGCCGGTAGCTGCTCGACCCTCCTACAGGAGATGGCCTTCAGCTGCTCTGGAGGTAACGAGGAGACGGCTGGTAGCCGCACTGAAGGTGCCATTGAGTCGGCCTATAGCTGCTCCCTTCCCCAGGCCACGGCCAGTAGTCGGGCCTTAGTGACGGCCGGTAGCCACGCCCCTAGAAGGTCACGACCAGTAGCAGGGCCCCACGGCAGGAGACAGCCAGTAGCCGCTCCTCCGTCAGGTACTGACTCCTGCCCACCAACCTACGACCCAAAGGGAGACCCCAACCCAGAGGTATTGGAGAGGCCCCATAACTACCACCGGGCTCTTCTTACTACAGCTGGTTCCTGAGAGGGCCTGCCTGACGGACCCCGATGGAGGCCGACGCCGCAGCCCGCTCCTGACAGCATCCCCAACTGCCTATGACCGCAGCCCCCGGGACCTCCAGACCACCCCCAACCCCAGGGCGGGACATCCCTTCACCCTGACGCCGGAGATCTTCGTCCTCCAACAGGCGTCTGAGCGAGAAGTTCAGGCAGCTGTTCGGCCCCATCTTTGAGGGCCAGACTCCCACCCCGAGCCCTGAAAGCGCGGGACTCTTCGCCACCAGCAGCCCTGGATGAGAGAGGACGCCCCTACACGTGATCCCGCGGCCCCTGAATACTGAGGCCCCTGGCGGAGCTCAGCCTCGTCAGTACTGAGGCTGAGCCATTCCCGTCGCCCTTTTACCTGACCGCCAGTACGTCCAGTCCCGAAAGTGAGTGAAAGTGAAAGCACATTGTTCGTGACATAGTGAAACGAGGGTAGAATAGTGAGTTATCAGAATATGGAAAGTCAGTGAGAAAGCATCAGTAATAATACAAAAGAAAAGTGGAATAAGTAAGATAACAGTGAAACAACGAACACATCAAGGCAGTCAAATAAGGGTCTGTCTCAAGTGAACACGCTACCATATATAGTGACTCTGCCTTGCATTAAGATCACACAGAGGCCCCAGTGCATCAGTAATAATTAACGACACGACAGACAAACCAGTTAGCCTGCCAACAGTGAAAATAGTGCCACCAATTCCACCAATATACAGAACCTAGACTTCCTGCAATAATAGTGCATACCCTCTCTGCCCTAAGTGCTTTTCATCTTACCCGACCTTGTCCTGAGTAGTATCCTGCGCGATACTAACACCCCATGTCTATAGGCCTAAGAATTATAATTGTCCAGTATACCTGTATTTGTGACATCTGCCCATTCCACTGTAGAATTTAGTGACACACATGTAAGGTTGTTGCCTTGAGTTTTTGTGTCCTGCCTCTCGCTTATTTGTCTGAGCTCCGGTCTAGAAAGAGAACCCAGCTACACACTAGGCATTAGAGGGACGGGAAGCCGACCCTAAAACACCTAGCATTACACTGGCGGACAGCGGTGGTTCGTGACCCGGGCATACGAGAGAGGTAATCAGGAAATACGGGCAAAATGGCAATCAAACCGCACGTGCAATTACCTAAATTCGACCCCGAACAGTATGATGTTCACACATACCTGGCAGTTATTAAATCTTTGCTAGATATCGGGTTCGATGATGACAAGCAAAATATCGCGGTCGCACTCCCCCTACTGGGCAAAGCGGCAGCTAATATAGCACCCAAGATCGTCCCGGGGCTCACCTGGCAGAATTTCACGAAACTCGTGATTCAAGCCATCACTCCATCACTAGATAAAGTGGTGGTGCTATCCCAGTTGGATAGCCTAACCTTTGATGGCAATTTGGATGATACTCTAATCCAGGCCAGACGCCTGGTCACTGCTGCCTACCTGGAGCAGATGATAAAACCCGGGAGTAACACATCTTTCACATTCTCCTTAGAGTGCTCCCCAGCATGGTCAAGGAGCACTTTACAAACCATGACCCTACTGGAGACATGGATAAGGATATCCAACTGATATACTGCCTCCTGACCTCCTGCCCTACACCCCAGCAAATCAACATGGTGAAAAAGTTCCACACGAATATGCCGGCTCCCCCAGTTAAGCCACGTCCGTCTATGCCCCACACCAGCCCCACCCCAGCACCCAGCCTCCCTAGGGCGCACCCCACCCACCGGCACCCCAGTCACAAGGAGAACCCCAACCTCATTCTGGTGAATCCCTGAGAATTCTCTACTTGCAGCTCCAGGTGCCCACTGCACGATATCAGGGACCAATTAAAAGCTGCAAGACGGAAAACCACCCCAGGCCGACGTAAAGTCTCCTCCCTAGAGAACGAGGAACCAGAGGACGAACCTGCACCCACGGAGGAGACTGAACCCGGGGAACAGGACCCAGAGGCAGAAGAAGGAGGCCCCCGCAGTTGGATTTTTAGGACCACCCCCGCACCTTCCCACGGTGGCAGGGGCCACTTCCCCCAAATACCGCCCCCCAGTATACCACAAAATGAAGCTGAAAGGGGTGAAAGCCAGACTTCTGTTTGACATGGGAGCGGCCAGATCCTGCCTGTATAGCCAGTACTTCTCCCGTCACAAGTCGACCTTTGGCCCGCTATTCCTGATGTCTACTCACCTTGTGGACGTGGGGGATGGCCCCCCGCCGATCCGTGGGGAAACATGGGCGCTGCATGTCGACACCCATCAGCCGGCGTTGACACACAAGTTCATCGTGTTCGACTCTTCCTGCCGCAATTATGACGGATATCTGGGTCTGGACCTGCTACGGAAGTTAGGGGCCACCATTGATTGCCGCAACAGACAGCTCCAGTTCCAGAAATCACCCGACCCCCCCCCTCCCACTCGGACCGTCTGCACCTGCATGCCACAGCCCCGGCCGGAAGACTCCATGCCCCCCCCTTCTTTCCCCCCCTGACCTCCCTTCCCCCCCTGACCTCCCTTCCCTCTCCCCCCCGTCCCTCTCTTTTCCCACCACCATTTCCTCTGATGTCACCATTCCCCCCCACCACGAAGCCTGGGTGCCCCTCAACCGGCCCTCAGGTACATCTGTCCTATTCTCCCCACTCCTGCCACCCTGAACCCTCTCGGCCTGCCTCTTGCCCCCAACCTTCCTTCCTCCTCATCACACGGCAGTCCAGATTACCAACCTTGCCCCCTTGCCCCTCACTCTCCCTAAAGGGCTTATAATCGGAGAGATGGAGGAAGCCGAGCCCTGTGCCCCTCCCCCTCCCACTCCCCAGCCCCCCTGCCCCCCATTCCCGACCATCTCTCCACCCACGATTCAGACACCCTCCTCCGCCTCCTCCTGGATTTCCAGGATCTGTTCACGGCAGGACCCGCCAATATTGGACATACCACCTACCTGGCTCACAAGATTCACACGACAGGCCCACCGATCCGACAGCCATCCCGGCGGAAGAACCCCAAACAATGGGAAGAGGAAGACTGCCAGGTTCAGGAGATGATTGAAGCTGGAGTCGTCCCCCCTCCACCAGCCCCTGGTCCTCCCCCGTTGTCCTTGCGAAGAAAAAGGATGGCACGATGCGTTTCTGTGTTGATTACCGCCGGCTTAATGACGTAACCACCAAGGACGCTACTCCACTCCCTCGCATAGACGACTCCCTAGATTCCCTGTAAGGCGCCTCCTGGTTCTCCACCCTCGACCTCCAGTCAGGGTATTGGCAGGTCCCAGTGCTACCGGAGGACAGAGGCAAAACCGCATTCTCGACCAGCAATGGGAAACATTATGAATTTAATGTTTTACCCTTCGGCCTCTGTAACGCCCCTGCCACCTTCTCAAGACTAATGGAATCTGTCCTCAACGGCCTCACATGGGAGATCTGTCTAGCTTACTTGGATGTCGCCATCATTTTCAGCAAGACCTGGGCTGACCACCTTCAGCACCTCCACCAGGTTTTCACCTGAATCCGACAGACAGGCTTCAAACTCCGGCCCTCCAAGTGCGTCCTGGCCGCCAGAACCGTCCATTCCTAGGACACGTCATCTCCCAGGCTGGCATATCTCCTGACACAGACAAGCTCTGTGCCATCGCGGACTTTCTCCCACCACAAGATGTTCATGGAATTCGAGCCTTCCTCGGCCTAACGTCCTATTACCGCCGTTTTGTGAAGGGGTTCGCTCACATTGCCAAGCAACTCCATGACCTGACCCGTAAGGGAGAACCATTCATCTGGACGGACAAGAGATGAGCCGCCTTCCAACAACTTAAGGATAAGTTCGTCTCTGCCCCAGTCAAGGCCTTTCCTGACTATGCCCTCCCATTCCGGCTCTACATTGACGTTTCCCTAATCACGAACGGCGTTGTGCTGGCACAAGTCCAAGAGGGCCGCGAGCACATCATTGCCTGCGCCAGCCGTACCCTCAATCATGTGGAAAGAATTATGCTGCCACCAAGAGGGAGTACCTGGGCATCATCTGGACACTCGAGCACTTCCGGGCATACCTGTCGGTGACTCAAGTTACAATCATCACTGATCACCAGTCCCTTCAGTGGTTGCAGCAGTCCGACACCCACAATGCCCAGCTCATCCGATGGTGCGAAACCCTGGAGGAGTTCAACTATGAAATCTCGTACCGCCCCGGCAAACTCCACACCAACGCAGATGCTCTCTCCCGGCTCCCCATCAATGCCACCCAGAAGGAACCCGACCTCCTCCAGCAGTGGCATCATAAGGAACGACCCCTTTGGATCCCCCAGCACCTCTTGAAGATGCTGTATCGACAGGGTGACCACCTACTCACTCTGTCCGGGCATATCATCCTAGCCCCTGACACCGCCCTCGACTCCCTACGATACCTGCATACTCACAACAGCATTCACCTGGGCACGGAGAAACTCCTGCAGGTCTTTAACTACACCTACTGGGCGCCGAATCCCTCCACCCTAGCCAAGGAGATTATCCAATCTTGCCGGTCGTGCGCCCTCGGTAAGGACATCACCTGTATCTCCAGCCATTCAGGACATATATCCGCCCACAACCTTGGCAGCTGTTGGCAATCAACATAGTGGGACCTTTACCCCCAAAATCAGGCTATTGGTAAGTGATCATGTTCATTGATACATACTCCAAATTCGTCGTAGCCTGCCCAGCAAAAGAACACCACACTGTTGCAGTAGCTGATACCCTTGTTCAGTACGTATTTCCATACTTCGGTATCCCACAGGCAATCCAATCCTATAACGCACATAAGTTCACCAGCAAAATGTGGGAGGAGCTGGCCCACATATTTGGCTATAACATCTCGTACTCTTTTTTTTCTTTTTTTATGCGAGGAAGAAGGAACCAAAGGCCACGAGCCCGCAATTATTGTTCCTTCCAAGAGAAAAACAAAATACAAGAGAGAGCCAAATTCAAGATCCAGTCATACTCATCCCCTTACTGGCCCCAAGGAAATGCCATCTGCGAACGAAGCCATCGTACGTTGATGAATCAACTCCGCACCCAGATAGAAGCCACCAAAGACGACGACTGGCCCGGCCATGTAAAAATCGTGCAATGGGGCATCAACTCCTGCCCCCAAGAGGACGGGATTTTGCCGTACAAGTGAGTGTTTGGGGAAACACCTCTCCTCCTGCCCCTTTGCAAACACTTACAACCCCCCACCTCTACCCCCACA
Organism: Coenobita brevimanus; assembly: GCF_032717465.1. Lineage (NCBI taxonomy): Eukaryota > Metazoa > Arthropoda > Malacostraca > Decapoda > Coenobitidae > Coenobita > Coenobita brevimanus. Next base: position 22,576,852 of record NC_136967.1, read on the forward strand.
TCTGACCCACTACACCATCTCAAACAACAGCTAACCCACCTTCAAAACAACCTGGACCTCTGCCCCGACACTGCCTCAAACCCCTACAAGCCAGGCGACACTGTTATGATAGCACAGCTCCCCACCCCCCACAAGCTCGTGCCATCCTTCACGGGGCCCCATACCATCATTTGCGTCCCTAACCCCTACCAGGTGATATTTGAATATCATGGCACTTCCCGCACTCTCAGAAACCATCATGTATGCCCTTTTCACGCTCTGCCTCCCCTGCCCCGGCCCAGCGCCCCGCCCCACCTACTCGCTGGTGAAGTGGTAACGTTCTCGCTTGCCATCTGGTAGACGGGAGTTCGTGCCTTGCTCAGGTTGCGAAAAGTTTCACTGACGAAGTGAGTGGTTACTGTCCCCCTTGAGCAAGGGGACGGGTGTGTGCGTGTGTGAAGGTCACAGCCTTGCCCTTAGATCGGACTATATGAGCTCTCAGCTCCCTTCCGGGAGGGTAAAAGCTGACGATCACGACCATCAAGTGATCCTGACCGACCCGGTGAATTACTACCCTCGCACCGCTTCCCTGTACCTCCTATGACTGCTACATCTCCCCCTCACCATCTCTCTCTCCCTCGCCTTCCCCGCCGCCTCACCCCCTGCCACGCCGCCTCACACCTCACCTGATAGCTCGCTGACACCGCCAATTCCTCGCCTCTCCCCCACCTCCCCACCACCAACCGCCCCGTCCCCCATGCCCAGCACCACGTGCCCCGTCCAAGGACCCATGACCCCGCAACCCACCACACCCCTGCCCCAGCCCTCACCCACCCCTGGCCTCAAATCTCCCTGTCCGCTGCCCACACACACCCCCTCGACCCCGCCTACCCTGTCCCACACCCATGACTCCACCTGCGCTGCCCACGCACCCACTACACCACCACCCACTAAGCCTACACCCCACTCCATGCCCCGTGCCACCCACACTCGTACCACCCCACAGCTGCCCTCACACACCCTACACACCTCACACACACACTGACACCGCACACCCACATCACCGCCCACACTCACCCTTGAAACAACCGTCACATGCTCCAGCCATCTCTCCCACCCACCCGGCCAATACACCCACACTCCCACCACACTCAGCTCGCCGCAAAATCACACTCCAGCCCCTACCCTAAATCATTTCACATTCATGCTACACCAGGCCCAAATCCCAGCCACCTACACTCCCCAGAAACACAGCACCGCATTACCCTGGCATAAAACCCCACACTTGCCGTCCATTTCCAGCATTCAGCACAGCCCTGCACAGAAGACAACACCTACCACCATGAGGATTTGCCAAGTCATATGGGCGCCGCCCTTCAAACGAAAACATCGAGTCCATGGATCCCGCCACCTCCTATGACTCCTCTGCTCCTCCACCGACCCATCCACCCTCCTCATTACCTGTGACGTGCAGCTAGACGAGAATGATGCCACCATGGCCTGGCACGCCCTCCTCCAACACCTACAGCCAGTCTACCACACCTACTACACCAAAGTTTACCACCTCCAGTCATAGGGACGTGACTTTTTCCCAGAAGACGGTGGTAAAATGCAGTAGGCCTACTGTATAATGTCACCGAGGGCAGCCCAACACCCCCAGAAGGAGCCCACAGAGGAGCATATACAACACGCCTGGACTCTGGGGTGACAGGGACATAAGTCCGCCCAGGCTGCGCGCCCCTATGACCCGGAGCTCGCCCTCCGCCACCATACCAGAAATACGAGACTATCTTCTGGGTAAGCCGACCACCAACAACCACGGGGTGGAGCTGTTACTCCAGCTACAGTCAGCACCCCTGAGATGGCCAGTAAGGAGATGGCCTTCAGCTGCTCTGGAGGTAACCAGAAGATGGCCGGTAGCCACTCCCGCCTTCATCAGGAGATGGCCAGAAGCCGCTTTGAAGGTGCCCCTAACGAGATGGCAGGTAGCCGCTCAACCCTCCTACAGGAGATGGCCTGCAGCCACTCCAGAGGTAACCAGGAGATGGCTGATAGCCACTTCCGCCTTCGTCAGGAGACAGCCGGTAGCTGCTCTGAAGGTGCCTCTCGAGAGACGGCCTGTAGCCGCTCGGCCTTCCTACAGGAGACGACCTGCAGCCGCTCGGCCTTCCTACAGAAGACGACCTGCAGCCGCTCCGGAGGTAACCAGGAGATGGCCAGTAGCCACTCCAAAGGTGCCCGTGAGTCGGCCTGTAGCCGCTTCCTCCCCCAGGCCATGGCCAGTGGCCGGGCCTTAGCAACGGCCGGTAACCACGCCCCTAGAAGGCCACGGCCAGTGGCTGGGTCCTACGGTGGGAGATGGCTGGTAGCTGCTCCTCCGTCAGGTGCTGACTCCTGCCTACTAACCTACAACTCAGAGGGAGACTCCAGTCTGGAGGAGTACTGGAGAGGCCCCGTGACTACCACCAGGCTCTTCTCCCTGCAGCCGGTTCCTGAGAGGACTTGCCTGACGGACCCCTCCTGATGGCGTCCCTGACCGCCGGGGATGCAGCCCTTGAGACCTCCAGACCACCCCCAGGACCTCCGGGCGGGACCTCCCTATACCCCGACGCTGAAGATCTTCGTCCTAGGTCAGGCGCCTGAGCGAGAAGTTCAGGCAGCTATTCGGCCCCAGCCCTGAGGACCAGACTCCCACCCCAAACCCCGAAAGCGCGGGATCTTTCGCCACCAACAGCCCCGGACGTGATCCCGTGGCCCCTGAACACAGAGACCCCTGGCGAAACTAAGCCCCACCAGTAGTGAGGCTGAGTCACTTCCTCCGCCCTTGTACCTGACCGCCACGACGCCCAGACCTGAAAGTCAGTGACAGTGAAAGCACAGTGTCCGTGGCACAGTGATAAAGAGTGGAGGAATGAGCAAGGTAACAATGAAACAGTGAACACGGCAGGGCAGTGAAATAAGGGTCTATTACAGTGAACACGCTACCAAATAGTGACGCCGCACCACACTAAGATCGTTCGTAGGCCCCAGTGTTAAAGAAATAATTACCCGCAGTGAAAAAAATGCCACCAATATACAGAAACTAGACTTCCTGCAATAGTAGTACATACCCTCTCTGCCCTAAGTGCTACTCACCTTACCCGACTTTGTCCTGAGTAGTATCCTGCGCGATACTAACACCCCATATCTAGGCCTAAGAATTGCCCAGTATACCTGTATTTGTGACATCTGCCCGTTCCACTGTAAAATCTAGTAATACAAATATAAGTTTGTTGCCTTGAGTTTTTGTGTCCTGCCTCTCTCTTATTTGTCTGAGCTCCGGTCTAGAAAGAGAACCCAGCTATACACTAGGTGTTAGAGGGACGGAAAGCCAACCATAAAACACCTAGCATTACAAATACCAGTAGGGTTCCTGGTTTAGTTATCGACAGTACGACCGTGGAACAGTTCTAGTATACCTGAACTCATGGCCTGACCTGACGTGACCTCAGAGGGAAGAGGGTTTTAGTCGAAAATACATGATGTTTCAGATAGGAAAGTGTTGGGATCCATGGTAGTAAAAGATGTGATATTTTTTTTATTTTATGTTAAAAAAAAGTCTAGTTTAGCCTCAAAAAAGAAATCGGTGATCAGTAAGACCTGAGCAAGCAAAAAAAAAAAAAAAAAAATTCTCCATACTGACTGCATTAACCTTATGGTCTGTACGTAATGTACGTGTAAACTCCTTGATATTTTGTTATTTAAGTATTCATAAGAAAAACCCTACACTAGAGACCTTATAGACAGATGTGCTGTCAATATAGCCCTACCATACACTAGTTACAATATACAGTACACTGTACATGTTACTTTCTTGGGTGAATACGATTACATTTGAGTAGGTCTGAACAGACCGCTGACACGTATACAACTGAAGTATTAAATACGCATCACAAATTATTGTCTTTTAAGAACAATTGTCAAAAATTTCTCCTATAGATTTAAAATATATTAAAACTATGAAGCTCATAAGACTAATTCTACTACTGTTTACATAAGTTATTGTAGATGTTTTGAGTACTTGATAAAATATGCATATAATGTAATCCGGATGTATTGGTGTAAACAAAATGGGAACTGACACGAAGGCAAGCAGTGAAAATGCTAGCGGAGAAAAGCCTCAAAATAATCCTCTCTCAAGAAAAATCAATAAAATCCTTGAAACCAGGCTAGAAAACGACAAGGTATGGCATTAGATCGAGTGGTGTAATTTATATAAACAGCTTCAATAGCCAGTGAGATTTTGATTACTACTTGTGTTGTCTCCTGCCCTCACCTACCGGTGCTTGTTGTATATAGTACAGTATTTCGCTTGTTGTACTTGGTAAACATACGGTGTAGTTTATGCAACAGATACACCATACTGATTTATTGCCTCTTCCCTGGCAGTTTTATATATTTTTTAAAAAAGCGGTAGTAAAATATTTTTGCTGATTTTTTTTTTGCTGTTGTTTATATCATTGTCCATTCTGATTCACGTGTGTTTGTTCCTCAAGGACAATGGCAGACTTTCGGAAAGCTAAGACACTTAACTATGTATGTTTTGGATACAGGTCGTTCGACCTCAGTGTCCAGATCTCTATAGGCTATGTACAGTCCCCAAACTTTCCACCTGGGCCACCTAGCGAGAGAGGTGGGTAACGGGTGCTGGCAACAGTGTATCTGTTTGTCCGTGTGTACATGCTCAACGAAAGTTAAAATCATCAACTCTCTTCGTCTGTAGTGAACCTCCATCAGAGTTCATCCAATAGATGGCTGGGTACAGAGTTGGGTGGGGAGAAAAATGTCTCAGGAGTAAGGCGGCTCTCCCAACAGCTTAGCCAGTTGCATGAAACTGGTCGCACGGAAAATTATTGTGTGCCACAGGTGGCGCTGATCAAGGCCAGAGAAAATGACTATACTAATTTTATAATTAATTAATATATATAATATTATGATATAAATATATACTATTATATATAATAATCTCAGGGGTGGATACATCACGTCAGTCGACTCATGACTAGCGGACTCGAGGCAATATTCTGCCTCAACAAACGAGTTTCAACCTCCGACATCTACAGTTCCTGTCTCTCCTACTTACTTTAAATTAATATCCGCCCAATGAGTAATCCTGTAACGATTAATGACTTAACTTATCTAACCATGTCTCGGATCAAGAATGGTACTTCAATAGATTTAATTGAGACCAGCCCAGGACTGGCGACATGCAAAACGAACAGACACCGGTATCTATTTTTCTACCCTAAGGGCCGGTCTTACGACGGTTCTTCTCCCCAATATTCAGTAGGCAATTTTTAGCCATGGGTTGATCATGTAATGATGAAAAAGAACACGTTTATTAATATATAACATATGAAAAGATGCGATCTTTTAGATTATTTTACTTATTGTTTTCAAAACTCACATTATCCAGTACTTTCAAGAAGTTCCTTTTAAATTCTGTTGGCTAAAAATTGTTGACTGAATATTGGGATGAACTCTGGGGTTCACTACGGAAGACGAGAGTTGATGATCCGAACCTTCGTTGAGCATGTACACACGAACGGATACACTGTTGCCAGCTCCTGTTGCCCACCTCTCGTGGCTAGGTGGCCCAGGTGGAAAGTTTGGCGACTGTACCTTCCATGGTTCTTCTGATGTTGATCGCAGCTTTGGGATTGTACTTGAAGTCTTGATCCTTCCAGTATTTGTCTAGTTGTAGTTTGAAGGGACTGGTACTTGGGGCATTTACCACTGAGACTGGCAGGCTGATCCAAGCTTCCATTATCCTGTAGCTACGTGAAATAGTGACTTCTCACTTTAGTTGCTGCTCTCTCTCTCTCTCTCTCTCTGTCTCTTTTAAATAATGTTAGGCTATGTCCTCCTGTGACACCTTCATGCCTCTCTCCCCCTGGTGCTCTATCCTCGATGTATTTCAGCTGAAGGATCTTGCATACCTAGATTTAATCTCATCAGGCCCTCTTGTAGACCAAGGTAGGTAGGTCTAGTTTTCTGCATTTTTTTTTTTTTTTGTAAGTGAAATTTTTCAGACCAGAAAGCATCTTTGTTGCTCTTCACTGAACATTTTTCTATTGCTCGTGTGTCCTTTTTCCTCCATGGGCTGCACACAGGTTGGGCATACTTGACATGGGGCGTGACTGTTGCTTTGTGTAAATTTGGAACAGGTGAAAAATTTAATTAGAATTGCACTAGCCTAACCTTTCACATTCATAACCTAGACCGAGTTAACCCAGTAATACCATAAATGATATCCTAACCAGCCAAACCTAACCTATTCTAACATAACATTACCATACCTTACCTTATATTTTCTTACTATACCTTACTTAATTTGGCCTAGCCTAGCCCAGTGTAACCTAACTTGACCACGGTACCTAGCCAGATAATCCGGAATGGAAAATCAAATAAATTTTAGTGTGGTACCGGCATACTTGCATAGCTTTAGAAAGTGTCTATCATTACACTTAAAAAAAAAGATGCATTGAGAAAACAAAATATGAATAAGATCAACAGGGAAACAAAGTACAGTATTCATTAAGTAATTGATCATACATTGACCTTTTTTTTTTCATTTTTAAAGACTACAACATGCTTTCATGCTTTGGCCCTGGTCACCTAATGGTGGCTGTCTATGTAGCTTGATCTTAGGCAGATTCCCTATGCATTCCCTTATCGCTGAGGTCACACTCAATGACCTTATCCCAGGTCTTTTTCGGTCTGCCTCTTGCAACCATACCTCTAACGTTAACTCTTCTCACTTTCTGCACCCAGTTATCATCCCCCGTCCTCTCCACAATACAAACCATCTCGGTCTACCTTTCCTCATCACAGCACCAATACACTCCGGTCTTGTCCTACCTCTCAACTCTTCCATAGTAAACCTTGCCCCCCTGCCCAGGCCTTGCACTTAGAGATGCACTGCACATCCACTTAATCGTTGTCATTTCTGTACATATGAGTCTGCAAATATCCTCTTCCTTTACTTAATTCACCTAATCGTTGTCATTTCTGTACATATGAGTCAGCGAATATCCTCTTCCTTTACTGCCCAGGTCTCACTACCATACAGCATTACACTCCTAACACATGACCCTGTACCGGTACTTTTAATATTTTGTCATGAAAGATTGCTTAGAGAACCATGAATCATACTCCTGGCTATCATTCATAACCTCATTAATTGTGCAGACTCTAGGAAGCTACCCGTTACTGGTAATTTGAAGATTTAGATGGCATTTAACAGTTTGAGTCTCCAGCATTCTTTGGAGGACCATCCATGTTCATTTGTCATCTATATATCTATCTGCCGATAATTATCTATTGCTAGAGACCATACTGCTGTGAGTGGTGGCTGATTAACTTTGAGTTAGTTGTTTTACAGGGAGGGGGCTCTAACCTTCCACCAACCCACTTGTTGACATGTAGGGAATACATACCATATGGATTGATTTTATGATTACCACCTAGTGCTGTAAATGGTTTTCTGGCTAACAGGAAACTATTAGGTTTGACACTCATTATAAAGCTGCCTGAAAAGGAAAGAAGAGTAATGAGAAGTGACGGGAATGATGGGAGAAATAGGAGGAGAGGAGGGTAGATGCAGAAAAAGAATCAGAAAGCACTGAGAGAGCTCATACCTCTGCCAATGCCATCGCAGGATTGGGATCCGGATCCGCCTCCAAATTAAATCAGTTCTTTCTTGGCCCATGGACTACCCTTCCTCACAATTTCACTGAAATTGAGAACTTTAGGAGATACTGTGTGGACAGACAAACATACAAACATAGGTGATTACATAACTTCCTACAACTTCATTGGCGGAGGTAATGATAAAGATGAAAGAAGAAACTGGTAGCACTACATCAAGTGTGTGGATGATGGTCATCTCCAACCACCATGTTTTTTGGTAAATCTGCCATATAATCCCCAATTTGCTTTGAATAGCTATGAAACTTAGTTTTACCTGCTGGCTTTTGGTGTGATTTGCCTGAATATGATATTTGTTCCCATTACAGTTGACTTTTTGAGATAAAGCCTGTGTCCCAGTGGCAATGCTAACCCACCCTCCCCCGACTTAGTGGAGGGGGCTTTGAAGATCAGGGATAATGAATCTGTTAAATATCCTTGAAAACTGAAAATCTTAACCAAAGTTTAACAGAATTTGCCTCTGATTTTCATGATCTTTGATTCTGATATGCCTGAGAAAGCCTCATCCTTTGGCTCTAACCTTAGCATTCCTTGGTCTTAACTTTGATTCTTCTCATCAAGGCCCAGAGGTGACAGTTTGGAGCTCTCGTGCTAAGGAATGGCATGAGCCCAAAAACCATTGGCCATACTAGCACATTACTCCTACCACAAAAATGGGTACCGTAAATAAATAAGTAGCTACGCAAAATTATCTCTTCATGACTTGACATGGTTAACTGTTCATTGCTTAAAAAATTTTATTAGATATATCAAGTTTATAAAGAATTTATGAAAAATATTTACAACTTAATAGTAAGTCTCCGATTTGCTTACCAGGTCCTGGTGTTTTGATGTCATATGCACCTTCCTCTCCTGGTGGTTGGTGGTGGCGACCATTATCCACTCACTTGATGTAGTGCTCTTTTTCCTTCCCCTTCCTCATTTTACCTCTATGTCTCCCTTCCTCTCTTCCTACTTCCCCCTTTCTTTTGTGTCACTTATTATTACTTTTTTCATTTCAGGTGGTGCTACAATGAGTGACAAACCATTTGTCTTTTTGTAAACCAGGAAACCATTTATGACACTGGGTGGTAACCATATAATTTATGGGGTAAAGTGGAGCCTGCTCAGGTGCCCCTGTTACCTGGGTAGAGAGAAAAATGCCGCATCCATCCTGGAACCAAACTTCCAGACTTTACCCTATATCTCGCTATGGTGAGTCGTTGTCACGTGCAAGGGATTATTGGTTCTTTGCATGGGACAACCCTGCAGTTGTGATTGCTTGCCTGCAGTTGATGGGGTCTGCTTGGCCAGACATAGTAGGGTTGACCAACAACACCCACCCTCTCCTGGACCCTGTTCCTCAGATTGAATCTTGGTACCTCTTGAAGTCATTTTTTTTTTTTTTTTTTAATGTGAGGAAGAAGGAACCAAAGGCTAGGAGCCTGCAAAACAGTTCCCTCCAAGAAAAACAAAAACAATACAAAAGAGAGCTAAATTCAAGATCCGTACATTTTGAGATCCCTGGACACACTGCGTTTGCAAGACTGGAGATCATAGGAAGTAGGAAATACAGACAGAGGGAGACAGTTCCAGAGTAGACCCGTTACGTAAATGAAGGACTGGGAGTAACGGTTAACTCTTGCATTAGAGAGTTGGACAGAAAAGGGATGAGAGCTTATTGTTAGATAAGTGTTACGCACCCGTCATAGAGTTGGAGGGATACAATCAGACAGTTCAGAGGAACAATGACCATGGGAGTAGCAATAGAAATGAGATAAAGGGGCAACAGTGCGGCAAAGAGACAGGGGTTGAAGGGACCCAGTAAGAGGAGCAGAGTTAATGAGACAAAATGTCTTTGACTCCACCCTATTAAGAAGAGCTGTACTGTATGTGGGGAGCCTTCCCACACATGAGAGTTGTATTCCATACAGGGGCGAATAAATCCCATGTATAAAGTCAACAATTATGCAGGGGTAAAAAAGGAACGGAGTCGGCATAGCACACCCAATCTCTTGGAAGCAGATTTTACCAGAGATGTTATATGATCTTTCCAGGATAAATCTCGTGTGAATGAAACCCCAAACATGTTCAAGGATGATGCTGGATTGAGCTGGATATTATTAAACTTTAGTGGGTACATCTGTGGAAGATTTTGTTGGGTTAATAGGTGTAAAAACTGAGTCTTTGATGCATTAAAAACAACAAGATGATTTTTAACCCAGTCAGAGATATGAGCCAGGTCAGACATTAGGTGTGCCATAGCCTCATCCCTTGTTTGTTGAAGTAACTGCTGGGATGGACGTTGCGGGAACCGAATGGAAAGGTGAAGGGTGGAATCATCTTATATGAATGGATAGGGTTAGATGTACAGCTTAGAAGATCATTGATGAATAAATGAAAGAGAGTGTGATGAGACAGAGCCCTGGGGAACACCACTGTTGATAGATCTAGAAGAACGATGGCCATCTACAACAGCGGCTATAGAACGACCAGAAAGGAAGCTGTAGATGAAGGCACAGATAGAAGGATAGAAACCGTAAGAGGGCATTTTGGAAATTAAAGATTTATGCCAGACTCGATCGAAAGCCTTTGAGATGTCAAGTGCAATGGCAAAGCTTTTGCCAAAGTCCCAAAAGGAGGATGACAAAGAGTCTGAAAGTAGGTGAGAAGATCGCCAATGAAGCGTCACTGACGGAACCCATACTGACGATCAGAAAGAAGGCTGTGATAGGAAGGATACTCTAAAATTTTTCTGTTAAGAATAGACTCAAAAACTTTTGAGACACAGGATGTTAAAGCAGTTGGACGATAGTTAGAGGATTGGGAACGGTCACCCTTCTTTGGGACTGGCTGAATGAGAGCAAACTTCCAGCAAGAAGGAAAGGTACAAGTTGAAAGACAAAGTTGAAAGAGTTTACCTAGGCAGAGGGTAAGCACAGAAGCACAGTTCTTGAGGACAACAGGAGGGACTCCATCAGGCCCATATGCCTTATTAGCTTTGAGGCCAGAGATGGCAGGAAATACATCAGCTGAAGAAATTTTAATGTCAGCCATGAGGAAGTCAGAGGGGGGGATGTGATAGAGGAACAGCACCGGAATCGACGAAGGTGGAATTGGAGGAGAAAGTCTGAGTGAAGAGATCTGCTTTATCAGTAGAAGAAATAGCCACAGAGCCATCAGAGTAGAAATGAGGAGGGAAGGATGATGAGGTAAAGCTGTTAGAAAGGTTTTTGGCAAGGTGCCAGAAGTTGCGGGAAGAATTCAATTTGGAGAGTTGAAAGCATTGAGTATGGATGAAATTTTTTTTAGTAGTGCGAAGAACAGACTTAGCACGATTCCGGGCAGAAACATAAAAAATATGTGATTCAGGGATGGGTTGGCTCCAGTACCTTTTATAGGCCCTATCCTTGTTGCGGACAGCATTAGAACAAGCGTGATTAAACCACAAGGCTTTCTTGCGTTAGACAAAGGAAATGAGAAACGAATGTATGCTTCCATGCCTGAGAGAAAAACCTCCGTAATGCGCGAGGCACACTCAGATGGCTCCCAGCCATGGAAGCGATAATCATTCCAGAGAAAATGAAAGATGTACTGCCTGAGGGCCTCCCAATCTGCAGCGCCAAAGTGCCACAGTCGCCATTTCTTTGGAGGGTCCACAGGCCGTACCGGAGTGATAGGACAGATTAAGGTAATAAGGCTGTGATCAGAGGAGCCCAATGGAGAGAAAAGATTAACAGTGTAAGCAGTAGGATTAGTTGTAAGGAAGAGGTCAAGTATGTTGGAGCTCTCTCCAAGACAGTCAGGGATATGGGTAGAGTGCTGTACAAGCTGCTCTAGGTCATTAAGGATAGAAAAGATGTAGGCTTGTTCACCAGGTGGATCAGTGGAAGGAGAGGAGAGCCAAAGATGGTGGTGAACATTGAAATGTCCTAGGATGGAGATTTTAGAGAAAGGAGAAATGGATAGCATGTGTTCCATCGTAGAAGTAAGATAGTCAAAGAATTTTTGATAGTCAGTAGATTTAGGGGATAAGCAAACAGTGCAGATATGTTTTGTCAGAGAATGACAGAAAAGCCAAAGCCAGAGAGTAGTGAATTCAGAAGAATCAAGTTCAGGAACACGAGAGCAAGATAAGTCGTTGCGTACATATACACAACAGCCACCTTTGGCTCTGAAATGAGTATAGAGAAAGTAGGAGGATACAGAAAAGAGTTTGCTGTCAGTTGCCTCAGACAGCTGAATCTCAGTTAAAATGAGAAGGTGAGGTTTAGCGGAGAATAGGTGATGTTGAACAGAGAGTAAGTTAGAGGAAAGGCCACGAATGTTGCAGAAATGAAGAAGAAGTGAGTCAGACAGTGGTTCCAAGTAACTCATAGAGTCGGCACCGGGAGAGGGGCGGATGGTGGGGGCATTTTGTGGTCCCCCCCCCCCTGGAGACTCCTAGGCAAGGTCTAACTTCGCCATTTTTCTTTTTTAATTTTGATAAGGAAGTGTAGTATGTACTGTGCATGTAGTTTGGTGTTGACAGTTAGAGAAACTTGTATTAGAGAGCATGCTGGCCTACTCTTTGTGTTACTGAAATGCTGAAAAAGTTCAGCAAAGGGAGATGGTTGTGAACTAGTCCTGAACAATGATCATATGTAAGCCATACCCAAGGGACCTGACCTATATACAGTATATATAAAAAAAAAAAAAAAAAAAGTTTCTTCAGTCTTAATGTAGACATTGTCTGGTCCCAATTTTGACATAGCTGTGAAACCATTAATTTTATTTGTACCATAGTTGTTGAAATTTTGCTTCAAAATACAGACTTACCATTTAGATAATAAATCTGCAGTGAAAGTGTTAGTAAAAAGTGGTGATGTAGGCTACATGCAACTGAACCTACCTTTATGGGAATTCTGGCTGTATGTGTGTGTCATGGCCCTATGCAGTTGCCATATTGTCACTTCTCTTCCTTTCATTTAAATATGATATGGCCTGACCAAGTTTATGTGGTGTACATCAGGAAAAATGAGAAAAATTAGGAAAATTTCTCTATTCACTTATACAGTAGTAGCTAACTCTTGTGTCTTATGTGTGATTCAGTGTTGTAATATACACACACACACACTTATATATATATATATATATATATGGGAGCCTCTGTGGTATAGTGGTAGAGTGTGCGTTTCGCACGCTGGTGGATGCGGGTTTGCCTCCCGCCAAAGTTGTAAAAACTTTGGGAAGCGTTCACCGAGCCACTGACCACTTTGGCGGACATCAAGGGTGCTGTGGTTGAACCAGTGTTGCATACTAGTATGCTTGCACCCAGTCAGCATAAGGCGGGCCGATTACACTTGGTTCACAGACTACACACACATCCAAAGCCACTACAACACTACAATTACACTCTCAAGCACTTCTCACCCTACATACAGTCTCTACCAGACAGCCTAAACAACTGGGTAGAGATACATTGGCTGTATCGTCCCTGCTTCGGTAGGGGTAGGCCGGTCCTGCAGTGGACCTGGGCTGATGATGATGATGATGATATATATGTATATATATATATATATATATATATATATATATATATATACAGCAAGCTTGCCCCCAATACGTTCTCGCCGAATGCTCTCGCAATTATACGCAGTAAGTGCTGGGATACGTATAAGACAATGTAAGATTAAAGAACCATTACGAAAACTATAAATTTAAGCAAGAGAGGCGGCCTTTGAAAGGCCAAATCCTCGAACATCAGCGCAGCACCACGCACGGTTTGTTTTGATCACGTGATCATGTCCTGCTTTTCCACAGTACTGTATTTGTAAGTTAAATATTTACATTACTGTTCTGGTAAGTTTATGTGCAAGTTAAAGTATTATTAATAACATTAAAGCAAGAAATAGTCTTATAACCAGTTTACATGATAGGCGTCGGAATATTGCCTTTTCTGTTTGTTCGTTAAATACTTGCTGTTCTTCTTTTCCACAGTACAGTAATCACTCCAATATCCGACGTAATAGAGCCATAAGTAGGTCCGGATATTGGTTCTGTCAGGATATTGGGCCCCAGCTTATGGACTTGTACTTATGGACCCTAACTCAGAGAAACACCTATACAACTCCCTCTGGACCTGCATAGCACCTATTTAAGACCCAAATCACACCAATATGGCACATAAATGACTGAAATAAATGCAAAAGAAACATAAAATGAGGGTTTAGAAGTATGTTCATACATTAATAAACATTCTGGTACTTATGGACCCTAACCTAGCCTAACTCAGAAAAACACATTCCTACTGCACATGCATAGCTACTAACACCCTATTCACACCAATAAAGGACATTAAAGAGTGAAATGAGGTAAGTATAGTATGGAAAAATGTACAGTATGAAACATTCTGGCTACTTACAGCAAGTCCCTGGCCACCTCGATGAATAACCGCCTCCTCTCGGACTCTGACAGTAAGAACGATTTCCTGAAGCACTTGCAGTACACTGTTCCTGAAGTCTTGCACTGAACTTAGTCAGTCACACACAGAAGTCCGTTCTCTTCACAATGTGCACTCTGGTCTAAATAATGCTCCATTGTAACTTACTAAGTGTTGCACTTTAACTTTTCCCATTCATATAATTTTCCAAAGCCAAAACAAACAAGTCTATTTATGTTAAATTTTGTTTCTATTGAGTCTTTTCTCTCACAACTTTAAATCCTTAACACAACACACTGTTTTTTTCACTGCACAACGCTCTAAATTCCCGTGTGGTCTAGTGGAGAAGTTCTTGCTGTTTATTCACTGTCAGAGTCCGAGAGTATCACTGGCAGGCGACCTAGGGGTGCATCGCTGTGTCGTGGTGATGGCGTACCCACTGGAGACGACTCTGAAGACAGCCGCAAACTCAGGTTGAGTGGTGGCTCCACCGTGGCTGATGTGCTGGGCTGTGGCTCGGAGCATGAGGGCCTGTCTTGGGGAGGCAACGGAGTGGAGCCAGGGCTGGGCACAACGGGGGTCACGGGCCTGAAAAAACTGTCAATGGTTGATTGACGCAATGACCGACGATTCTGACGATTGATGATGCGCTGCCTGAAAGCATGCACTTCCTCCACGAGTCCCAAGGGCCCCATCTCCCTGTCGCAGTCCAGGTGTTCCAGGTAGTCTAGGACGAACTCTAGATGTTCCCGGAGTGCACTCAGCTTGGGGATGGCTGGAGTAGTGTCCTGCTGAGAGGAGTCCGCATCATCGTCGCCTTCAGCGTCGGAATCTTCAGGTTCGGTACTGACGCCTGCAACCGAAGACGCGATCTCGATATCAGACAACGTCTGATACCCAGGATCGCCCTCTTCGTCATCCAACCACTCACGAACATCGTCCACATCTACATCGTCGTCGTGCGTACGTAGCCGTGCACGGAAGTCATCCACGTCAAATCCTAGAAAATCGTACTCCACGTCCGTTCCGAGAAGCAGACGAGACCAACCATTTTCCAGAGTCTTCACAGGGACTTCCTTCCATGCACTAGCCCAGTTGTACAGCGCAGACTTGATGTAGCAGCGAAGGTTTTCCAAAGTCCGCTTGCCTCGTGTGTCCCATCCCTCCCTGCGCTAGTCCTCGTCCTCGAGAACAACCATCATCTCGTCCAGGAACTTCCGACGGTATAGGCGCTTTGTTGCCACGATCACTCCTTGGTCCAGTGGTTGGATGAGAGCAGTCGTATTAGGTGGCAGAAACATGCACCTAATGAGGCCATTTTCAGCAACCAAGTCCTTGTCGCATGGGTGGGCAGGTGCATTGTCGAGGAGAAGGAGGGCCTTTACCTTATCGCGTGGGATTCCCAGTGTCTTCGTCTGGTAATGGATGACCTCCTTGACGAAGTGACGGTGAAACCAGTCTTTGAAGATCACAGCTGTGAACCATGCCTTCAAAAAATGGTATCAGATGACAGGAAGGACATCCATCACCCCACGAAGGCACCGAGGCTGCTTTGCGCGGCCAACAACAACGGGCTTAAGCCGATGCATGCCGTTAGCACTGGCACAACACAAAGCAGATATCCGTTCCTTGGAAAGCTTGCGGCCAGGTACACGCTTCTCCGTCTCCTCGGCTAGAGTGTTCGTTGGCAGCGAGCGATAGAATAGGCCAGTTTCGTCAGCGTTGTAGACTTGACCGAGAGTTAGGCCCTCCCTGTCGATCAAGCCTTTCACCTTGTGCCGAAACTCGTCAACTCCATCCTCGTTAACGTCCAATGCTTCGCCATGTGCTTTACGGTTGGTAAGGCCATGCCGCAACTTGAACGCGAAGAGCCAACCCTCGAATGCCTTGAAGTCTAGGGCGTCATGAAGCCTGGCGAACTTCTCAGCAGCAGCCTTCAGCTCCGTTCCACATACCATCACACCAGCAGCACGTTGTTGTCGATACCAAATCAACGTGGATTGGTCAATTTCTGCAAACTTGGGGGTAAACATAAGCTTCCTTTCCACGTTGCGTTTGCTTCTCAATGAGAAGTCAGCCGTGTACTGCATGAGTTTGTCTCGGGATCTCTTGATATCGAACAAAGTAGACCGGGCCTGGTTAAACTCGCAGAGAATGCGGGAAGAAGACCACCCCGCATCTACTTTCTCCAATATCTCCCATTTCTTCTCCAGAGTCAACACCACTCTCTTCCTTTTCTCAGGTGGCGGGGCCATCATCACACACACTAAGAGGAGGCCCGAGAGCAGCAGGTGGCCCTGCAGCAGGTAAGGCACCACCACAAAAGCAATCACGTGGGCAGCCATTACGACGAGTGTGCACTCGTGGCGAGAGACAGGCGGAAAGTGGGGAGGATGCAACGGCGCTCTATCGGACGTCAGAGGAATGACGCGCCACAGCAATGCTCTCCTGCGCCGCGTGCGGTAAGTTCAAATTACAGGCGGGAAAAAATCGTTTTTATTTTTTTATTTTTTTGGGTTTTCGGACCATTTTGGGAATGTTGGATCCCAGGACGATTATGTCCGGGTAGTGGGGATGTTCGGTTATTGGGCGTCCGGATATTAGAGCGATTACTGTATATATATATATATATATATATATATATATATATATATATATATATACACGAGGTGTGACAAAAATGAAATGGGACTTTGGCTGCTAATCATACAATTCATCAGCCACACAGTAATGAAGTACATCACAGTGTTGCCCAACATCTCAGCACTGTATGAGAAAAGCAGCACTTCAATTAACCTATTATCTTTCTTTTCACAGGTAGTTTTGTAGCTCCTGTCAAGCGCCCTCTGTCACAGAATGAGCCTTGAGCAAAGGATTAACATCAAGTTCTTGGCTAACATGGGAAAAACTCCAGCAGAAACCCTTGCCGTGTTGAAGGATGTGTTCAGAGAGGAAACAGTGTCCCGTACATGTGTCTATGAGTGGCACAAGAGACTCAGCATGAGGCGGGGTGATGCCCCAAAATGTCCCGTGACACATCCACATGGCGGGTCTTTTGGTCCTCGGAGAGCAGTTTGGGCACCAACTTTGCGCAAATCTTCCGCATGCCTAAATCTTCCAATAAGATGGACCTCACTGACTCCCTATTCAATCCCAGTTGCTCAGCCATCATTCTGATCATCAGTCTGCGATCACTCCGCACCAGTTCCTTGACCTTCCGGATGTTGGCATCATTTCTTGTTGTTGAGGGACATCCTGGTTATGGGTCATCCTTCATGTCACCCAACACCATCCTGAACCTCTTGTGCCACTCATGGACACTGTTTCTCTCCGTACACATCCTTCAACATGGCAAGGGTTTCTGCTGAAGTTTTTCCCATGTTAGCCAAGAACTTGATGTTAATCCTTTGCTCAAGGCTCATTCTGTGACAGAGGGCGCTTGACAGGAGCTACAAAACCACCTGTGAAAAGAAAGATAATTGGTTAATTGAAGTGCTGCTTTTCTCATACAGTGCTGAGATGTTGGGCAACACTGTGATATACTTCATTACTGTGTGGCTGATGAATTGTGTGATTAACAGCCAAAGTCCCATTTCTTTTTTGTCACACCTCGTGTGTGTATATATATATATATATATATATATATATACATACAGTAACCTCTCAACTAACACGAGTTTAAAAAATGCGTTTTTGTTTTAACACGAGCAAATATTTAAGGAGATATGTTTAACTAACAAGGGTTTCTCGATTTAACGTGACTTTACACGTACGTGATGGTTTCAAATTAGCCGCGCATGCCTTGGATAGTCCCGAGCTGATAGACCGTGTGTGGCAGTTAATGCATAAATACAATTTTATATTTGTCTGTTGCTCAAACTGGTTGTATTCAAATTACACTCTATCTCTATCTGTCTATTGCCAGACGCCTCAATCCCGTTTGGGGTGGCCACAAACAAATCGCCTCCAAGTCGCCCTGTCCCCCGCCATTTCACTGCCCTGCTTCCAACTCACACCCCCGTCTCTCATATACCTCTCCACCCCATCCCTCCATCTCATCCTCGGCCTCCCCCTCCCTCTTCCCCCCTCCACCTCACTCACATACACTCTCTTCGTCAGTCTCTCACCCTCCATCCTCTCCACATGGCCAAACCACCTCAGTGTGTTCATCATAACGCTTCCTATCACATCCACATCCACACCACAATGCTCCTTTATATCCTCATTTGTCAGCCTGTCTCTCCATGTGACTCCACAGGCTCATCTTAAATAACTCATTTCCACTGCTCTCACTCTTGACTTGTGTCCTTCCAACAACGTCCAAGCTTCACTTCCATACGTTAGAGTTGGTATCACAATACTGTCATGTAGTAGTTTTTTCACTTCCATGCTCACTTCCCTGTTTCTTATCACTGCTTTCAAAGAACCAGCAACCTTTCTTCCCTGCTGTACCCTTTCAAGCACTTCACCCTCCAAACCTCCATCCTTACTCATCACACTACCCAAGTACTTAAACGTACTCACATTTTCCAATTCCTCACCATCCAGCCTCGCTGTACATTCACTGACTTCACCTCTCTCAAAGACCATCACTTTACTATTCCCTACATTCACCTTTAGATTCCGTTTCTTACACACTCTCCCAAATTTGTCCACCAAGCCTTGCATCTCCCCTTCGTCTTCACTCAACAACACAGTATCATCTGCAAACAACAGTACAGGGAGTTTCCAAACACTATCCTCTCTCATCAGGGCCACTCCAACATCCACTACCCTACCTTGTACCTCTTTTATTACCCCATCCATGTACAGATTGAACAACCATGGAGACATGACACGTCCCTGTTTCAACCCAACTTTCAAAGAGAAAAATTACACTCAATCCTCTTAAATCGTGTGTTTATAAATCATGGATTTGTAAATCACGGCTAAGTTGCTGTCAGACTGCCGGCACCCTTAAATCGCTGTTAAGTCACGGAAATCGCTGATCGAGGCACCAAAGTGAGCCTTTTCCGAGGAGAATCATAAACTCCAGCATTGAATTTGAAAATCGCGACCTAACAACCAATCACCACCCGTCCCTGGTGGCAAGTGTGCATACTAATGCTGCAGAGTTAATGAGAAACATCAGGAGCTCATCACCCACTATTTTGCCTGGGTAAGGGCAGAAGCTGAACCTGAACCACAGCCTGGCCCTTCACACACTGAGGACGTGGATGACTTAGCATCTGTCATCTCTGAGGCAGACTTTGAGGGCTTCCTGAGGGAGGCAGAGGAGCTGGAGAAAGGAGAACAGCATGAGGGAGCACCCCCACCTCATGCTGAGAGGTTCTAAGTTCTTCCCAACACCACCCCACTCCATTCACTTAAGCAATATCGTCATAGGATTAAGGTGAGATCCCTTAACATTGCTTATTTCTATTAAATTCATGCACTGAATATACCTAAATTTGTATGTTTGTGTTTGATGGTGCCTAGATAGGTGTAGGTAGGGTGCTGTGGGGGGTGGTTGGCCAAAGTCCAGACCCAAATTCATTTTTCACATAAGAGTTATTATTTATAAACCGCGGAATTTGTAAATCGCGGCAGTGGTCCAGACCCAAATTGCCGCGATTTACGAGGATTAGTGTATAATATTCGAAAATGAAGTTTGGCCCCATTCTGAGCAATTTGGCTCATTTTTGGACAAAATTTGGCCAGGGAAGTGATGGCAGATCTATATTGTTGCAACTTGGTGCTGCAGTACAGAAAGAAGAAAATCACTCAGACCAAGATAGAGCATTTCTTTGTGATGAAGACAGAAAACTTAAGGGAGTTATCTTCATCATCAGTAGCACGGGAGTCAGAGGAAGAGGAAGAGGAAGGACAGCAGAACGAGGAGGGACAACAAATTTAGGGTGGGGAGCAGCGGGAGGTGTGGTAGCAGGGTCAGGAGGGACAGCAGCAGATGACGAGTGATGCATAGATGAAGTGAGGCTGTGTGTTGTTATTGTTTGTTACCTGCTTACTGTAATGAAAATGTTGCTTTTACCGTAGTGTTTTTATGACCTGCTAATGCATTAATAATGTTGAGGACCTTTCACAGTGCCGTGAATGAAGCAGAATTGAAAGAAAATCCACGTAAAACACAAAAACAGTATGTATTTGGGGAGAAGTAAACAATGCTTCGGCCCAACTAGGGCTCAGATGTTGTTTATTTCTCCCCAAATATACTGTTTTTGTTTTTTACGTGGATTTTCCTTCAAATTAATATTGTTGCTTTTAAGTTTAGAGTAGCATAACTCCCCAAATGGGTAGACTTTCCCAGAGTCCAGGAATGTAACCCCAAATATTACCATTGTTTCTTATGGGAAAATTATGTTTAAAAAACATGATTTTAACTAACGCGACCTCTCCAGGAACCTAACCCTCGCGTTATTTGAGAGGTTACTGTACTTGTATACATAAATATCATAGTCCAGTAATTGCTTATCAGTGTAGCTACATTTATGCAGCACAGTGCAGGGTAGCCTACTGTATATGTACAGTGGTAGGTAATCTGATCAAATTTGTCATGCTTAAATGTATGTATTGGAAGTGTAATAAATCTAAGATTTTCCTTGCAAGGTCAGTATGGGTATTACTGTATTTGTTAACAAATTTTATCATCTTTGCTGCCATTGCCATTTCTTTGTACACAATATTATTTTTAGCATGCATAAAAGATAGTTCAAAATTTGCTGAGTCATGGGGTAATAACGATTGTCCTTAATGATTATACAGTGTTATTGACAGATGGGTAGTTTTCTTTCAGGGTCAGCATTATTTACTGACATATCTTTGAAAGCAGTGATAAGAAATGGGGAAGTGAGCATTGAAGTGAAAAAGTTACTGCATGACAGTGTTGTGATATCAACTCTTATATATGGAAGTGGAGCTTGGACCTTGTTGGAGGGACACAAGTCAAGAGTGAGAGCAGTGAAAATGAGCTATTTGAGAGAAGCATATGGAGTCAACTGGAGAGACAAACTGACAAATGAGGAAGTGAAGGAGCATTGTGGTGTGGATGGCGATGTGATAGGAAGCTTTAGGAGAAATACACTGAGGTGGTTTGGCCATGTGTAGAGGACGGAGAGTGAGAGACTGACAAGGAGAGTGTATGTGAGTGAGGTGGAGGGAGGGGAGAGGGAGGGGGAGGCAAAAGATGAGATGGAGGGATGAAGTGAAGAGGTATATGAGAGAGGGGAATGTGAGCTGGGAGCAGGGCAGTGAAAAATGGCGAGGGACAGGATAACATGGAGGCGATTTGTTTGTGGCCACCCCTTGCGAGATTAAGGCATCTGGCAATAGATAGGTAGATATTTTACCCTATTAGCTGCTGTTACTTTTTCTCTATGTTTAATATTGTTAATATTTCTAGGATGCTCAAATTACAGTTGAAAGTGTGCCTAATTCATTGACATAACATTTTGTCTAAAAAAAAAGTTGGATGAGGGTTGGGGTTTGGAAACAATATGAGGGTTGGAGGGGCGAAATCCTAAGTAAATTTTCCTCATGAGAAGTCCAAGTTGTTTTACAGGACTTTTACAAATGTACATTTTTCTGCAGTGTCAAGAATCCTAAGCAGAGGTGCAATAAAAATGTACCTGTGCAGTTGAATAAAATGCAATTGACAAGGACCTAACCATTAATCCTCTCATTATTGGGTCTATTTCATACAAGCCTTCTCTAAGGTTAAAGTTGTTATATTTATCTGTACAGCACCCTGTAATGTACTAACCCATGTTTTTTTAAAACTACTACACTTGTACAGCATTTCACTGGAATTTCAGTTGATTACAATGTTGTTTTCAAAGGAGTGAACATATTCTACATTATTTGTGTTGCCTGTTGTACATGCATTCTGTACGGTACTGTATTTACATTCCATAATACAAGTACCGTATCTACATCTCTTCCTTGCTTTTTTTTATTTTTTTTTATTTTTTATTTTTAAAGCTGACAGACGCTTGGTACTGGGTGTGTTTTTCTGCCCACAGACGATTAATTTTGATGTGATGCATCAGGGAGGAAAGTGATTAACATGCAATGAGTGTGAAGTAGATGCAATGTAATAGGAGGCCAACTTTTTCCCCAGACAGTGCAGCTGAATTATTTTAGAGAAAGGTTTGGAGGGACACTGGATATTTGAAAGAGTGCTTACCTTTTAGAGATAGAACCACTACTAAATGAAACACCAGACTACCAGCAGGACTGGAGCCTGCAGTCACTCATGTGTCCAGGAACATAAAGTGATGTATCTCACCCACCTCAGGACTAAAGACCACACCAGATAAGCTTACTGCATAAGGGCATATTGTTAACAGTGGGCTGGAGATGCCCCACAGCCATCCTATAGTAACAAAGGATAGAGGGTGAGTGATGAGGCCCTCCAGTAATGATGGGGAGTGCCACACATCGTCCCTTGTTCACAGCTGCACAAAATATTCCTACTCAGGTACCTTCTGACACTGCACCAGGGGTGTATTGTATCTCACAGTTTGTAATGCACTGTATGTTAGTTATTAGGATATTGGTTGGGGATTCCCTAATGAGAACCCTTGCTACACATATTTAAAGTAAAAATATATACTGGGTGCATTACCATAAGACCATAACTTATTACCATAGAGACTTCCCTGTGAAGACACTCCTTACTACATTAACTGATGTTTGATATATACTGTGTTCATTACCATTCTTCACAGAAGTTGATATGAGAGGCATGGGAACCATAGTAAAGTAAGACTTTGCACAATAACCCACCATGTATCAAGCATAACAATGCTTCTAATTAGTGAATAACCAAGAATCATGAGTAGAGCCTCTACAAACAGAAGGGGTTCTGAACAGTGATTCCTTGGTTATGGCAGTTTTCATTATCATTGCAAGATGAAACCCTGCACTCCTGCTGGTACTGCGCATTTTTGGACTAAAAAAATGTGTTATCATGCATCTGAGCTTATTTCTGCTGCTGATGATTGTGGTGTAAAATTTGTGGTTTCTGATGGTTTTGAAGGATTCAGAGATGAGTTTCTGCTTGAGGAGTTAATCCCATTATATCTCCATTCCCAAGCCTCAGAACCCATTACCAGTGCCTCAAACCAATCTCAGGGCTCTGTATGGTAGCTATGAGTTTTTTCCTTATTGTGTCATTTTCATCACTTTCAGTTGGGCTAACCATACCCATGTGTGTTTCTGATACTTGCCATAACAGTATATATGTATATACTGGGTATACAGTAAATTGTTGTAAAAGGAAAAATTTGGGTTTGGTGCCCAGTACCAATTAGGATAAATCCCAGAGGTTCTGTGCTTTCATTATCACTCGGTTTCATTATCACGCGTTGGGTGCAGCATTAATTATGTACCATAACCAAGGAATCAGAGAATTTATTATCTCAGTAAAATTCAGAGTGTTATTCTGTGCATCCAGTTGGACTCACTGCATAATATTTTAGTGGTTAACAGTATGGTATTCTTTCAGGATACTGTTGATGCCCTTAAGGAATTATCAACCTTCTTCACGGAGAATACCTTGCGAAGTCGTAGAAATCTGCGAGGTGAAATTGAAAAACGAAGTGTGGGAATCAGTGAGGTGAGTATATATTATACAAGTAAAATTAAGTACAGTTGTCCCTCCTACAGCATGGATCACAATAACTCACACAGATCTGTTATAAGATGACAAGGGCAAAGTATCCCAGGACACTTACTACAGAGTAAAATGCCCAAATGCTGGTATTGTATACTGTAATTATGTAGTACAATTCATGATCACACAGCCCACCTTCCTTGCTGAAGATGTACAGTAATTTAAAGTATTTCCCCAGGAATAGTGAAATTGATGAATAACGTTTGAAAACAAATTTTCCAAATTAAAATAACTAATATTTTACTTATATTTTTCTGCATACTAAAAGGATACAGAAACCATTTTAGAGATATTACAAGCTTTATATAGGCTACCACCAAGGTGGTGGCGACCATCATCCACTCACTTGATGTAGTGCTGCCTACTTCTTCCTTAGCCTTTATCATTCTTTTTCTGTGCCTGCCCTCCTCTCTTCCTATTTCTCCCATCTTTCCTGTCACTGCTTATTGCTTTTCTTTCCTTTACAGGTGGCTTTACATTGAGTGACAAGCCAAATGGTTTCCTGTAAGCCAAGAAACCATTTACAACTTTGGGTGGGGTTATGAGGGGTAGACCGAGAAAGACATGGGACGAGGTCATTGAGTGTGACCTTAGGGTTAAGGGACTGAACAGGGAGGCTGCAATGGATCGTGCAGTGTGGAGAGCTGCCATTAGGTGACCAAGGCCGACACATGCAAGCATGTTGGAGCCTTTAAAAATGAAACGAAACGAAACGGTGGTAACCATATAACCAAACCATATGTGCTCCCTACATGTCAAGTGGGTTGGTGGAGGATTAGTGCCCCTCCCCATAAAACAAATAACTCGAGGTCAAATGGCCACCCCGTACGGGATTATGGCGTATGGCAGTAGATAGATAGATAGATAGAACAGTACTCACTGTGAGAGGCATCTAGACCTGTGATAAGAGAGGGTGGGGGAATGATGATTTGTCAGGTACATGATTTGTTGGTGGCAAATATGATAACACAAACAATTTTACTTCATATTAGCTACCTCCATTGATTTTAATTTGTATATATTTCATTAGTACATTACTGGAGTTCTGATTGGAAGAAACCATGTGCTAATGTACAGTGGGTTGAATCCAAAAGGTCACCAGAGTTTTTTTTTCAGCTGTGAAATACTGTCAAGGATGTAGTATACTGTATATGGCTTGATTGATCTGGACTGTGATCTGAATACTTGACCTGAACTAGAGATCTGGAAAATTTACCAGAACCAGAAAACTCTGTTAATCTCAGTGTTATATCAGAGATGTTATGTTCCATGAAGTCAGGTTGTCAAGAATGTCTGAGCAGTTTATCACCCACAAGGATGTGCATTGGTTTATATTCTACATTTCATCAGAATTATGATTCACTTACAGTACCAGTACTCATATATACATTTCATATACAATACAGTATTGTACAGTAAAACCTCGATAAGTTTACCCTGGAGAAGGAGGAATTTCTGGTAAGTTGAACTCTGACTGACGTGTGACAGTGTTTATTCAAAGGGTTATATTTTAGTTTCACATATATCAAGTGTTACATTTTAGTTTATTATATTCCATGTGTTACATTTCAGTATAATTGATTATAAAAAGAAATAAGTGCAGAACTTTACCTACTGGTAATTACGTGACTGTAGTAGTAGTAGTGGTAGTAGTTGTTCCCTAGGCAGTCTGGCCGAACAGCCCCGAGTCCCTTAGGAAGGCCATGGCCGAGACCGGGCTTTCCCACAGCGCTCTCAAAGAGTGTATGTTGTGTTGTTGGCGTAGGTGATTGTGTGCAATGCAGTCTTCCATAATGTGCTTAATAGTATGGGGTGCTATGTTGCATCCTGGACAGGCATCAGCGACAGAGTCATCCAGCCTCTTCTGGTAGCTTAAGAGGGCTGGATGGTGCCCACATCTCAGCCTGGCCAGGTGGACCCTGTCCTCACGAGGAAGATAGGATTCAGAAGGGTGATGTCAGGAGGCTGTGCATGCAGCTGTGTGTTGTCTTTAAGTGACTGAATGGAGCGGCGAGTGATCTGAGTGTGGATATGCTTCTGGAAGCTGGTCTGAGGGGGGAGAGATGACAGTATTTGTGTATGGTATCGTGTGCTGGGTGTTGTTTTGATGTTCCTTGGTGTGGGTGGATGTGACTGTTGCACCCTCTGCCTATGCAACCTCCTATCCTAGCATAGCTTATGACATGCACCGAATTGTTTTTGTTTTTTATTTGCATTGCTTTATAATTGCTTCTTTAGTTTAGTGTTAGCTTGTTCGGTAGGTGGGAGCGCCCATCGTCCACCTACTTAGTTTAGCGGTACTCTGTTTCAGGGTAGCTCACTTTGAGTGGCAAGCCAAATGTACAACGCTGGGTGGTAACTTTATAACTTTTTTTTTTATGCAAGGAAGAAGGAACCAAAGACTAAGAGCCCACAAACTGTTCCTTCCAAGAAAAAAACAACAAAAACAATACAAAAGAGAGCCAGAATCAAGATCCGTTGATTTCGAGATGCCTGGATACACATGCTCCCTACGTGACAGCAAGTGGGTTGGCGGAGAGGTTAGTGCTCCTCCCTGGAACACAACTAACTAAAAATACAAACAAGAAACTTCAGAAAAGGACTGAACACAGGTGACGACTAAGGAATGAACAAAGGACATTGTACGGATTGCAACATGGAACGTAAGGGTGCAAATGATGAGGTGAAAAAGATTGTCCAGATGCTTGAGGGTGCCAAAGTGGACATATGTGGAATAACTGAGACTAAATGGAGAGGTGAGAGTGCGAGAGAGTGGGAGTATGGATGGGGTACATGTGCGGGAGTAGGTGAAATTGGGAGGCCAAAGGAGTATGTATTGTTATTTGCAAGAGATGGAAGGAGAATATAAGAGAGTATGGATCTGTTGGCTCAAGGATTGTGTGGGTAAGATTGAATGTAGGACTACAAATGTGGGCAATTGTGTGTGTGTATGCGCCAGCGCAAGATTGTGCAAGTATAGTGAAAGAATAGTTCTAGGCAAATGTGGAAGCATGCATGGAAAAGTTTGAAAGGAATGAAAGAGTGTTTTTGATTGGAGATATGAATGGAAAAGTAGGGAATGTGAAGGTGGATGGAGTAGTTGGTCTGGGGGATGTGCCTGAAGAAGTGGATGAGAATGGCAGTGCTCTAGTGGACATTTGTGTGAGGAGGGGGTTAGTGTAGCCAATACCCTCTTTAGACACAAAATGATCCACAGGTAGACGTGTCGTGTGATGAGAAAGATGGGTGGTGAACTGAACAAATGGAAGGCAATGATTGTCTGTGTGTGTGTGGATGACAGGTTGAGAAGGTGTGTAATGGATACAAGAGCATACAGAGGCTGGGGAAGTGGGCTTTCTGACCACCATGTGGTGATGGTGAAAGTCAAGGTTCAACTGAAATGGAGGAACAGAAGGAGGAAGGGACAGGAAGTAGTAGTTCATACAAGGAGGGTATAAAGATTACAAGAGGATGGAAAAAAGGCAGAATATAAGAGAGAAGTGAAGGAGCGATTGGGTAAATGTGGTTTGGAGCAGATAGGAGAGGTGGAAGGTATGTGCAAGATATTCACAGAAGAAATCTGTGTTGTATGTGACATGGTGTATGGGGTGAAGAGAAGATGAAAAGGGGTGCAAGGAACAGCATGGAGGAATGAAAAGTGAGACAAGCTGTGGTGCAAAAGAAGAAAGCATATAGTGAGTAGGTGGGAGACAGGGGCATGAAGGAAGTTGAGAGATGGAAGACAGAGGTGAAAAGATTAGTAAGAGGGAGTAAGAAGAGAGTGGATGAGGAATTTGGAAGGAATTTGAATGTAAAGAGGAGGGAATGTAGGAAAATGTTCTGGAAAGAGGTAAAGAGTGTTAGACAGGGTGATAAAAAAGTTAGTTAGGGAGTGAAAAATAAAAATGGTAGATTGCTAGTGGAGAAGGGAGAAAAACTGAGCAGATGGAGAGAACACTTTCAGGAATTGTTAAACTTAGAGATTGAAAGTGATGAAAGTATAAGTGGCTGGGGAATGGCTGGGAGAAGGAGGGAGGTGAGAAGAAAGGAAGAAATCAGTAGGATGGAAGTAATGGAAGCAATGAAGAAAGTCAAAATGAGGAAAGTCCCAGGAATTGATGGAGTATGTGGTGAAATGCTGAAGCATGAGGGAGAGATAGTAGTAAAATGGATATGGAAGATGTGCAGATTGGCCTGGAAGGAGGGTAGAGTCCCAGAGGATTGGAAGTCAGGTGTAATTATTCCTCTGTGCAAAGGAAAAATGGGAAAAAGAAGTGTGTGGTAATATTAGGGGCATTTGTCTTCATAGTGTAATAGGAAAAGTATATGGTAGAATACTTATTGACAGAGTTAGGGAAAGAACAGAGGAATTAGTTGGAGAAGAACAGGGAGGTTTTAGGAAGGGAAGAGGTTGTGTAGATCAGATATTCATTCTGAGGTCTTTAGTGAAAAAGTTTCTAGAGAAGGGAAAGAAGTTGTATGTGGTCTTCATGGATTTGGAGAAAGCATATGACTGGATGGATAGACAAGGAATTTGAAAAATATTATGGCTAGAGGCCCCCCCCCCCAAGGGGAGAATCACACCAGCCACGAACCGATACTTATGTAACGCTGCTACATTCCAAAGTTATCGTGCTAACAGATATACAGACAGACAGACAGACAACCTGAAAACAATACCAGGTTTGCTGTCATGACTTGTAAATATATTTAGTAAATGAAAAGTTGTTGAATGCCAAAGAGAATATGTATGATGGGGCTAAGGCTGCAGTGCTTGTGAATAGTGAATTGATTGATTTTTTTCATTTTGAATGTTGGATTGAAACAGGGATGCATCATGTCACCATGGGTGTTCAATCTGTATATGGATGGGGTTATAAAAGAGATACAAGGTAGGGCAGTGGATGCTGGAACAGCTTTAGTGAGAGAGGGCAACATTTTGATACTCCCTGTACTGTTGTGTGCAGATGATACTGTACCTGTATTGTTATGTGAAGACAAAAGGGAACTGCATGGCCTGGCGAATGAGTTTGGAAGAGTGTGTAAGAAACGGAATCTAAAGGTGAATGCAGGGAAGAGTAAAGTTATGGCATTCAAGAAAAATTAAGCCACTGGATATAGAGTGAGGCTGGATGATGAGAAAATGGAAAATGTGAGTTCATTTAAGTACTTGGATAGAGTGATGAGTAAGGATGGAAGTTTGGAGGGTGAAGTGTGTGAAAGGGTATAACAAGGAAGATGTTGCTGGTACTTTGAAAGCAGTGATAAGAAACAAGGAACTGAGCATGGAAGCAAAAAAGTCGCTTCATGACAGTGTTGTGATACCAACTCTAATGTATGGAAGTGCAGCTTGGGCCTTGTTGGAAAGACACAAGTCTAGAGTGAGAGCACTGGAAATAAGTTATTTGAGAGGAGCATGTGGAGTTACATGGAGGGACAGACTGACAATTGAGGAAGTGAAGGAGCATTGTGGTTTTGTGGATGTGGACGTAATAGAAAGCATTAGGGTAAATACGCGGAGATGGTTTGGCTATGTGGGGAGGATGGAGAACGAGAGACTACTGAGCAGAGTGTATGTGAGTGAGGTGGAGGAGGGGAGATGGAGGGAAGGGCCAAGGATGAGATTGAGGGATGGAGTGGAAAGCTATATGAAAGAGGTTGGATGTGAGCTGGGAACAGGGCAGTGAAATGGTGGGGGACTGGGCAACATGGAGGTGATTTGTTTGTGGCCACCCCTTATGGGATTGAGGCATCTGGCAATAGAAAGATAGATAGTTTTGTATCAGTAAACAAGTAATCACATATGATTTTGTTATTATTGGGGGGTAATATATTTTTTTTGGAAAAATTTCTGGTTAGTCAGAAAATTCGGTAAATCGTGCTGTCCTAGAGCCCCATATAGTTCGACTTATGAAGGGTTTACTGTACGAGTATACCCCGAGATATGATACCCCTAGATGCGATACCCTGGCTTAACAATGGGGGTAGAAATACCACCATACCCCGCCAGACAATGGCCAAACCCCGGTTTAACGATGGGTTTCTATTTTCTTTACCAATTTTGATGATATTTTAGACTTAAATTTTGTGTTTAGGTTGATCTACAAACGGTTTTTAGACTTAGATTAATGTGTTTTAGTTGTAGGTGGGGTGACCATATTCATTTTGGGATGCAGTTTGCTTAGTTTCATTTTTTCCAGACTTATATTTGATGATTTTCAGATATTATTTTTGTGTTTAGGTGAGTTGTAAACTGCATTTAGGCTTAGCTTACCTTGTTTTAAAGCTATTTGGGGGTTTAGGTTAGCTAGAAACTTTTTTTGGGGCTCACTTGGGTGGGTTTAGAACTTGGTTGGGGGGAAACCCAAGGCTGAAAAACGCATCCCTATACTTTACATGTTAAATCTACTCCAAGATACGATACCCTGCCCAGCAATTTTTTTTTTAACCAATTGCATCGTTAAACTGGGATATACCTGTACTTGTACTGTATGGACAGTAGTTTGTGTGTGTGTGTGTGTGTGTGTGTGTGTGTGTGTGTGTGTGTGTGTGTGTGTGTGTGTGTGTGTGTGTGTGTACCACATACAGTAAATTTCCGATTATCCAGGACTGTATTACCTGGCATACGGCATTATCCTGTGTAGCCAGTGGCCAAATAACAATGGCATCTGTCAGTAGGCATCAAATCTTTGACATTATCCAGTATGAAGGACCCCTTCCTGCCAAAAGTTGATTATTATCTGGCATGAGACAGTTGCTGTTATTGAACATCCAGCTATAATCACAAAAAAAAGAAAGAAAGAAAGAAATACACGAAATCTATCTATCTATCTATTGCCAGATGCCTCAATCCTGTTTGGGGTGGCCACAAACAAATCGCCTCCTCGTCGCCCTGTCCTCCGCCATTTCACTGCCCTGCTCCCAACTCACACCCCCCTCTCTCATATACCTCTGCACCCCATCCCTCCATCTCATCCTCGTCCTCCCCCTCCCTCTTCCCCCCTCCACCTCACTCACATACACTCTCTTCGTCAGTCTTTCACCCTCCATCCTCTCCACATGGCCAAACCACCTCATTGTGTTCCTCATAACGTTTCCTATCACATCCACATCCACACCACAACGCTTCTTTATATCCTGATTCGTCAGCCTGTCTCTCCATGTGACTCCACAGGCTCCTCTTAAATAACTCATTTCCACTGCTCTCACTCTTGACTTGTGTCCTTCCAACAATGTCCAAGCTTCACTTCCATACGTTAGAGTTGGTATCACAATACTGTCATGTAGTAGTTTTTTCACTTCCATGCTCACTTCCCTGTTTCTTATCACTGCTTTCAAAGAACCAGCAACCTTTCTTCCCTGCTGTACTCTTTCAAGCACTTCACCCTCCAAACCTCCATCCTTACTCATCACACTACCCAAGTACTGAAACGTACTCACATTTTCCAATTCCTCACCATCCAACCTCGCTGTACATTCACTAACTTCACCTCTCTCAAAGACCATCACTTTACTCTTCCCTGCATTCACCTTTAGATTTCGTTTCTTACACACTCTCCCAAACTCATCCACCAAGCCTTGCAGCTCCCCTTCATCTTCACTCAACAACACAGTATCATCTGCAAACAACAGTACAGGGAGTTTCCAAACATTATCCTCTCTCACCAGGGCCACTCAACATCCACTACCCTACCTTGTACCGATACCTCTTTTATTACCCCATCCATGTACAGATTATACAGCCATGGAGACATGACACATCCCTGTTTCAACCCAACCTTCAAAGAGAAAAATTCACTTAGTTCACCATCCACACTCACTGCAGCCTTAGCACCATCATACATACTCTTCACAGCATTCAACAACTTCCCATCTACTCCATATATTCTTAATACTTTCCACAATCCTTGTCTATCCACCTTGTCATATGCTTTCTCCAAATCCATGAAACCCCCATACAACTTCTTTCCCTTCTCTAGAAACTTTTCCACTAAAGATCTAAGAATGAATATCTGATCTACACAACCTCTTCCCTTCCTAAAGCCTCCCTGTTCTTCTCCAATTAATTCCTCTGTTCTTTCTCTAACTCTGTCAATAAGAATCCTACCATACACTTTTCCTATTATACTAAGAAGACAAATGCCCCTATAATTACCACACACTTTTTTTTCCCCTTTTCCTTTGTACAAGGGAATAATTATACCTGACTTCCAATCCTCCGGGACTCTACCTTCCTCCCAGGCCAATCTGCACAACTTCCACATCCATTTTACTACTATCTCTCCCCCATGCTTCAGCATTTCGCCACACATTCCATCAATTCCTGGGGCTTTTCCCAATTTAACTTTCTTCATTGCATCCACAACTTCTATCCTACTGATTTCTTCCTGTCTTCTCACCTCCCTCCTTCTCCCAGCCATTCTTCCGCCTCTCAACTTCTTCCAAGCCCCCATTTCTCATCCAATCATTGTATGCTTTCTTCTTTTGTGCCACAGGCTGTCTCACCTCTTCATTCCACCATGCTGTTCCTTGCACCTCCCTCCGTCTTCTCTTCCTCCCACACACCACATCACATGCTGCACATATTTCTTCTGTAAATATCCTGCACACACCTTCCATGTCCCCCATCTGCTCCAATTCATATTTGCCCAATCGTTCCTCGACTTCTCTCTTATACTCTGCCTTTTCTCATCCTCTTGTAACCTTTCCACTTTCCTTGCAACTACTCCTTCCTCTCGTCTTTCCCTTCTTCTATTCTTCCATCTTACTTGGATCCTAATTCTGGCCACCACCAAGTAGTGGTCAGAAAGTCCATTCCCCCAACCTCTATAAGCTCTTGCATCCATTACACATTTTCGCATCCTTTCATCCACACACACATAATCAATCATTGCCTTCCTTTCATTCAGTTCACCACCCACCCTTCTCATCACTCGCCATGTATACCTGTGGATCATTTTGTGCTTGAAGAGGGTATTGGCTATCACCAACCCCCTCCCAGCACAAATGTCCACTAACGCACTCCCATTCTCATCTATCTCAGCAGGCACACCCCACTCACCAACTATTCCATCCACCTTCACATTCCCTACTTTACCATTCATATCACTGATCAAAAACACTCTCTCATTCCTTCTAAACTTTTCCATGCACACTTCCACATTTGTCCAGAACTCTTCTCTCACTCTGCTAGCACGATCTTTCGTTGGCGCATACACACACACGCTATCGCCCACATTTGTATTCCAACTTTGAACTTTACCCACACAATCCTTGACCCATCTGATCCATACTGTCTTATGCTCTTCTTCCATCTTTTACTCACAACTATACATACTCCTTCCTTTGCCCTCTCATTCTCACCTACTCCTGCACATATACCCCATCCATACTCCCATTCTCTCACACTTTCTCCTCTCCATTTTGTTTCAGTTATTCCACATACATCCACTTTCGCACCCTCAAGCACCTGGACACTCTCTCTCTCTTTCATCTCATCATTCACTCCTCTTACATTCCATGTGGCCATTACCAAGTCCTTGTCCAGTCCTGGGTTGTCATCATTAGGTCAGTCCTTGTCCGAGGCTTCTTGTTTGTTTTTTTAGTTAGTTGTTTTCCGGGGAGGGGCACTAACCCTCCGCCAACCCTTTTAGTTGCCTTTTACAACAAGCAGGGATACTGGGGGAGTATTCTTGAAAAACCCCCCTACCCCTAGGGGTAAAATGAATGGTGTTATACTTTACTGTAATAGGAAAGTGGTGGAGTGTTGAGGGAGGGAGGTTTGACGGTCGGTGGGCCTCACACCTCACAGGGTGTTGGTGGTGTGTAGGAAGGGGAGATGCAGTGGTAAGGAGAAGAAGAGTTTTGATTGGCTAAGGCAGGGGAGGGAGAAATCTAGTGCAGATTTTTCATTGGCTGGCATCAGGTAGGTGGATGTTCTCTCACTCTCCATTTCATTCCTCAGCCGCTATTGTGTTGATATATAAATGAGCCTACATTGCATTCTAAAGCCTGTAGTCTTCAACTGAGGGCAGGGGTTACCCTTTCCACTCCCCACTCAAGCTGGAAGCTCACACCTTTAATGTAAGTGCCAATCGTGAAAGCGTGAGAGTGCACCCCTTCGTGTGGGTAGGTGTGGCAAACAGTTGGTAGCCCTGATTTAAAAAAAAAAAAAAAAAAGACACTTTCTATGGTTCATGTACAATATACAGTAATCCCTGTATTATCCGGATGCCCACTTTCCGGACTCCCCACTTACCGGACATTGTGGGCCTGGACCTTTGGAACCCAAAAATGGCCAGAAAAAGAAAAAAATCACCCTCAGATCTGATTTTTTGTCCCACCTGCAATTTGAAATTGCTGTGCAGTGCCGAACAGGCCAGCTGTGTTTACGCATGGCCCCTTCACCCCTTCCTTCCTCCCCCCTCACCAGTTGCTGCCTAACTGCCATCAAGAGTAGATCCTCATCGCAGTGGATGCCGCATGTGCTCGTTTTTGTGAATAAACAGTGAATAAACTGCAATACCTTGCCACTAGACCACATGGGAATTTACAGTGTTGTGCAGTGTTAAGAAATTAGAATTTAGAGTGCAAAGGATTAACTGTGGAGTGCAAACTGGTGGTTGAAACTGGCGATTGAAACTGGTGTGGTGCAATCAAGAACAGAATGTGCAGTGTTAAACAATTATAACTCACAGTGCAAAGAATTAAGTGCAGCACAACACTGAATTACTGTACGTGCTTCAAGGGCATTTTCACCACTGCCAAAGCCTTAGAGAAGGCGGCCACAGACGTGCTGTGAGTACCTTGTACACTGCTAAATATTTTCCATAACTACTTCTGATTCCTCATTCTCTGGTTCCTTCCCCCAGTATCCCTGCTTGTCGTACGAGGCTACTAAATGGGTTGGTGGTGGGTTAGTGCCCCACCCCGTAAAAAGGACTAACTAAACAAGCGAATAAAGCACCTCGGACCCGGACAGACCATACGTTGACGACAATGGAACGGACAAAGGACATCCTTAGGGTGGGAACTTGGAATATGAGAGGAGTGAATGATGAAGTGAAAGAGAGAGAGATTGTTCAGGTGCTTGAGGATGCAAGAGTGTACTGTATATATGTGGATTGACTGAAACTAAATGGAAAGGTGAAAGAGTGAGAGAATGGGATTATGGTTTAGGTATATGTGTGTGGGAGTTAATGAGAATGAGAGGGCAAAAGAGGGAGTATGTCTGGTGATAAGCAAGAAGTGGAAGGAGAATATAAGAGAGTATGGAACAGTGGGTGCAAGGATTGTATGGGTGAGGATGAAAGTAGGTATACAAGCGTGGGCGATTGTATGTGTATATGCTCCAACAGAGGACCGAGTGGCAAGAGTGGAAGATGAGTTTTGGGCGAGAGTAGAAGCATGTATGAACAAATTTGAGAGGAGCGAGAGAGTGTTTTTGATTGGAGACATGAATGGCAAAGTTGGGAATGGACGAGTGGATGGAGTGGTTGGTCAGTGGGGTGTGCCAGCTGAAGTAGATGGGAATGGTAGTGCTTTGGTGGAAATCTGTGCTGGTAAGGGGTTGGCAATAGCCAACACCTACTTTTGCCATAAGATGATCCACCGGTATACATGGAGAGTAATGAGGAGGATGGATGGTGAGCTCATTGAACGAAAGGCAATGATAGACTATGTTTGTGTGGATGAGCTAATGAGAAGGCAAGTGTTGGATGCAAGAGTGTGGAGAGGGTGGGGGAATGGAGTCTCTGACCATCACTTAGTGATGGCCAAGGTAAAGCTGCAAAGAAAATGGTTGAGGAGATGAAGGGGAAGACAGAAGGAAACAGCTTCTCTGACAAGAGTGGAGAAATTGCAAGAGAGTGAGAAAATGGCAGAGTATAAGAGCATAGTGGAAGAAAGATTGGGAAGGTATGAGCTAGAGCAGATGGAAAGGGTGGAAGATGTATGTAAGATATTCACAGAAGAGATAGGTGCTGCATGTGAGGTGGTTTGTGGAGTGAGGAGGAGATGCAAGGGTGTGCAAGGGACAGCATGGTGGAATGATGAGGTGAAACGACCTGTGGAACGAAAGAAGAAGGCATATAGTGAGTGGTTAGCAAGCAGAGGTAGGGGAGAGGATGAGAGAGAGAAGAAAGAGGTATATGTAAGCAGGAGAAGGGAGGTGAAGAGACTGGTGAAGGAGAGTAAGAAGAAAGTGGATGAAGAGTTTGGGAGGAATCTGAGTGTGAAGTGGAGGGAGAGTAAGAAATTGTTTTGGAAGGAGGTAAAGAAAGTAAGGCAGTGTGAAAGGGGAAATAGTAGGGGAGTGAAAGATATGAATAATAGATTGTTGGTGGAGAAGAGAGAGAAATTGAGGAGATGGAAGGAGCACTTTGAGGATTTGTTGAATGTAGAAAGTGAGAGCAGTGCGAGTATAAGTGGTTGGGGAATGGCTGGGAGAAGAAGAGATGAGCGGAGGGAGGAAGAGATCAGTAGGGTGGAAGTAGTGGAAGCAATGAAGAAGATCAAGTTAGGAAAGGCCCCAGGAATTGACGGAGAGTGTGGTGAAATGCTGAGGTATGGGGGTGAGATTGTTGTGGAGTGGATATGGAAGTTGTGTAGATTGGCTTGGGAAGAGGGAAGGGTTCCAGAGGACTGGAAATCAGGTATAATTGTTCCTTTATACAAAGGAAAAGGGGAGAGAGAAGTATGTGGTAACCTTAGGGGTATTTGCCTTCTTAGTGTGACTGGTAAAATATATGGTAGAATACTCATTGATAGGGTTAGGCATATGACAGAGGAGCTAGTTGGAGAAGAACAAGGAGGATTTAGGAAGGGAAAAGGGTGTGTAGATCAGATATTTGTCCTAAGATGTTTAGTGGAGAAGTATCTAGATAAGGGAAAGAAAGTGTATGCTGCCTTCATGGACTTGGAGAAAGCTTATTACAGAATAGATAGGCAAGGTGTGTGGAAGGTATTAAGAATATATGGAGTGGAGGGGAAATTGTTGAGTTCTGTGAAGAGTATGTACGAAGGAGCTAGGGCTACGATGCGAGTGGATGGTGAGCTGAGTGAGTTCTTTGATCTCATTGTAGGACTGAAACAGGGTTGTGTGATTTCTCCACGGCTGTTTAATATATACTGTACATGGATGGGGTTGTAAAGGAGGTGCAAGGTAGGGCAGTGGATGTGGGGGTGGCTCTAATGAATGAGGGTGAGATTTGGAAGATTCCAGTGTTGCTGTTTGCTGATGATATAGTGCTGTTGAGTGAAGATGAATGAGAGTTGCAAGGTTTGGTGAATGAATTTGGGACAGTGTGTAGGAGGAGGAAGCTGAAAGTTAATGTAAATAAAAGTAAAGTTATGGTGTTTGAGAGGAATGAAGTCACAGAATGTACAGTGAGGTTGGATGGTGAGGATATGGAGAATGTGAGTGCATTCAAGTACTTGGGTATTGTGATGAGTAAGGATGGAACTTTGGGGGATGAAGTGCATGAAAGGGTACAGCAGGGAAGGAAGGTTGTTGGTTCACTGAAAGCAGTGATGAGAAATAGGGAGGTGAGTATGGAAGTTAAGAAGTCACTGCATGATAGTATTGTGAACCTTACCCTGACGTATGGAAGTGAGGCATGGACCTTGCAAGAGGGGAACAAGTCAAGAGTGAGAGCAGTGGAAATGAGTTACCTAAGAGGAGCATGTGGAGTGACATGGAGGGACAGGTTGACGAATGAAGAAGTGAAGGAATGTTGTGGGGTGGATGTGGATGTGGTTGAGAAGATTAGGAGAAATACACTGAAGTGGTTTGGGCATGTGGAGAGAATGGAGAATGAACGACTGACTAAGAGGGTGTATGTAGGTGAGGTGGAGGGAGGGAGAGGGAGGGGTAGACTGAGGATGAGGTGAAGGGATGGAGTTGAGAGGTATATGAGGGAGGAGGGAGTGAGTTGGGGGGAGGGTAGTCAAATGGTGGGTGACAGAGCGACTTGGAGGCATTTTGTCTGCGGCCACCCTTTGCGGGATTAGGGCGTCGGGCTATAGATAGATAGATGTCCATTATTGGTGTGAATAGGGTCTTAAATAGTTTTAAATAGGTGCTATGCATGTCCGGTAGGGAGTTATTTAGGTGGCTTTCAAAGTTAGGCAGGGTTAGGGTCCTTAAGTACCAGTCCAGCAGACAGGGGCCCACTTTCCGGACATGACTTTGGCTCAGTTACATCGGATAGTGGAGGGATTACTGTAATCTCTTAATGTTAGCAATTCTTACATCTTTTATTTTCAAAGACTGACATTTGTTCTTGCATACTCTGTATAAAAATGTGCACACAGTTCTTGGAGAACCTATACCGTAGGAAAAATTTGGTGTCAGACAGAGCTTCAAAGGGGTTCATGCTGTCAGTGATAACCCTACGAATACGCCATGGCTGGTCATACCGATTTTGACTGTATTTCTGCCCCAAATGCTTGTTTTTTGCCATTTTTCCCACCCAGAACTATGAAATCCCACCAGTCCTCCAAGACACTTGGGTGGGTGGTTAATTTAAAAACCAGTCATGAACACCAAAAATAAAGGTCAGATTCATTCAAATCATGCCAATTTACACCAGGAAAATATATTGCCAAGCCAAAACAAAATAGTACGGACCTGTATGGGTGTACCAAATGCAAATGTGAGACTTCATAATTTTACACTACAGTATATATATATATATATATATATATATATATATACTGACGAAGAGAGTGTATATGAGTGAGGTGGAGGGGGAAAGAGGGAGGGGGAGGCCGAGGATGAGATGGAGGGATGGGGTGGAGAGGTATATGAGAGAGGGGGGTGTGAGTTGGGAGCAGGGCAGTGAAATGGCGGGGGACAGGGCGACTTGGAGGCGATTTGTTTGTGGCCACCCCAAACGGGATTGAGGCGTCTGGCAATAGATAGATAGATAGATATATATATATATATATATATATATATATATATCGTGGTAGGTGGTGGTGACCATCATCCTCTCACTTGATGTAGTGCTGCCTACTTCTTCCTTAGCCTTTATCATTCTTTTTCTGTGCCTGCCCTCCTCTCTTCCTATTTCTCCCATCTTTCCTGTCACTTCTTATTGCTTTTCTTTCCTTTACAGGTGGCTGTACACTGAGTGACAAGCCAAATGGTTTCCTGTAAGCCAAGAAACCATTTACAACGCTGGGTAGTAACCATATAACCAAACCATACGTGCTCCCTATGTGTGTCAAGTGGGTTGGTGGAGGGTTAGTGCCCCTTCCCATAAAACAACTAACTCAAAGTCAAATGGCCACCCCTTATGGGATTGTGGCATCTGGCAATAGATAGATAGATAGATAGATATATGTGTATATATATGTGTATATATATATATATATATATATATATATACAGTGCTCGTCAGAAGTATGGAGCGCCCTGCGTCCCTCCTGAGAAACAAACCTTTCAACATTGAAAAAACATAAAAATAATGCATTTTATTTACCTTTAGTGCTTTGTAGGGTAGCCTTTATGTTTCTTCACGGACCTGAGACGTCTTGGAAGTGAAAGGGCGAGGCTCCTGAGGTGCTGGAGTGGTATTTTGTCCCAGGAGTCACGAATGGCGGCTTCCAGCTTAGGCAGAGAGCTCACGTCCTTCCCTTGGAGACTCTTCTTTACGAGGTACCAGAGGTTTTCAATCGGGTTGAGGTCTGGGCTATTTCCTGGCCAGTCTGTCATGAATGATACCTCGCAGTCACGAAGCCAATTGGTGATCGATTTGGCCTTGTGAGCAGGTGCACCATCCTGCTGAAACACTCGTGCACCTGTTAGCTCGAAGGAGTCTGGTAAATGATCACACAGAAGCTCCAGGTAAACATCCTGATTCACTCTGAGGTTCTTGGGAAGTACAACAAGCTTCCCCAAACCCTTCCCTGAGAAACAACCCCATACCATGAGTGAATCAGGATGTTTAACTGTGCTTTCTACATACCGTGGGTCAAGTGGGTCACTACCTTTTCGTGCTCCTCTGTTACAGGTAACACTAAACGTTGCCTCATCAGACCACAACACTGACAACCATTGCTCCTCACCCCAGTTTAGATATTTATTAGCAAAGGCAAGCCTACGAATTCTCTGGCTGCTAGAGAGAAGAGGCTTTTCACAGGCCTGTGACTTGTGTAACCAAGCTCATGCACCCTACGAGACACTGTTCTCACTGACACCTCACCAAACACTTCTGGGTTGCTCTCCTTAATTTTCCTTGCACTCACATGAGGATTAAACTCCACTGCACGTTTTAAAACATTAACAGACCTTGGGGAAGTTTTCCTAGGCCTACCAGACCTCGGTTTCTTTGTGGGAACTTCACCACTGTTTTCCTCCCGAAACCGCGCACACCAACGACGCACTGTCGATCGTGCCACACCAACCAATTCACTAATTTCCTTTGTCTGGTGGCCTGCCTCCTTTAGAGCAATGATCTGGGATATGATTTCACTCGATAGTTCACGGGTAGGTGCCATAACAAAGTTTTAAAGGCCAAAACACTGCGGGACACTCGGTAAAAAATGGCGCAATTTGAGAGGGACACTCGGCGGAGTTCCTCTCTCTCAGGCAGCCCGTGGGCAACTGAGGCGGGAACCAACCAGCGTGTCGGAAGGCCTCAGGCTACCGTGACGTCATGCTCGGAGCTCAAACTTGTGGCTCAATTCTTACCCCCAAAAATGGGTGATTCTTTTTGGGCCATAAGTATTGCGCGCCCGGCGGACAACGCTGAATACTTCTGACGAGTACTGTATATATATATATATATATATATATAATATACACACACACATTCAGTAATACCTTGATGTATGATACCCCTAGATGCGTTACCCTGGCTTAACGCTGTGGGTGGAAATACCATCATACTCCGCCTATCGATGGCCAAACCTGGGTTTAAGAATGGGTTTTGATTTTTTTTTTACCGATTTGGGTGATATTTTAGTCTAAAATTGTGTGTTAGGTTGATTTATAAACTGTTCATAGACTGAGATTAACCCTTTGAGATTCTGATGACAATTTTGATCGTCATTTCAGATCCAACCTCAGAGATTCCGATGATGCTTTTAATCATCATTTTAAGAAACTTTTGTAAAATATTCACCATAAACTGTATTTATGCATCATAACAAAGAGGTTCGAGCAGGACGTTACAGAAGGGTTGCTCTCTGTGTGGTGGGTACTGCACAGTTGGTCTGACTCATCGCTTTGTTTCTTTATCACTTTAGTCTTTGCTAATATTATTCTACAGCAAGGTATAAAATTTTTGGTCTTTGCCTAGCTTAACTCGTCGCTTTGACATTTTATTTTCTTTGTTTTCCCTTTTTGAACATACTGAGATAAAGTACAACTATTCAGCTTCAAAAAAACACCACAACCAGCATCCGATCATAAAGAGTGTACTGTATTTACATTGACCAATCAAAGGAAAAGATTGTGAAATGAATATGTGGCTGTCTCTAAAATAAAATTGTGCGCCTCCTTTCCTTCTACCGTGCAATAAAATGCAAAAATTACCATAATCCCTATATCATTATAAAGGTAATTTATTGCGGTTTTGCATGTTTTTTTTTTTTTTTTTTTTTATGTGTCCGACTCTGGGCATAGGCTTCACAGCCTGCTATCAAGGCCCAGCAGTCCTCCTACATACCATACACCTCTACATGTCACCACTTCGGCGCTAACACCCACCGTCCATATTGAATACATGCTAGGGCTGTCTCATGCAGGACTGGTGTATTGGTATTAGCGGGGGTATTTTTACGACATGTCGGCGGGTCTTCTGGTAGATCAGTAAAGCCTGATTTAATCAAATTCAAATCCTTAAACTGTTCCCTGCCCCAGCCGGGATTCGAACCTGGGTCCGTCAGGACTGCAGGCCACCTCTCTACCGATTGAGCCACCGGTTTAATCCAGATTTACATATCTTTATTTGTATTTTTTTTTTTTTACCCAATATTTTTCTACGGCAAGGTATAAAATTTTCAGTTTTCGCCTAACTTCAACTCGTCATTTTGACATTTTATTTTCTTTGTTCTCTCTTTTTAACATACTGCGATAAAGCATAACTATTCAGCTTTAAAATGACAGCACAACCAACACTCTATCATGAAAAGTGTATTTACACAGAGGAATCAAAGAAAAATATCGCACAGCAAAGATGTGGGTCAGTGTGAGATTGGCTGACTCTAGCACAGACATAATGGGCCCGGCTCAGAAACCCTATGGGGTTAGTGTGTTTTAGCCATAGGTGGGGTGAACATTGCCATTTTGGGGTGTAGTTTACTAAACTGAATTTTTCCCAGACCATATTTGATGATTTTCAGATTTTGTTTGTTAGTTTTAGTGAGTTATTTACAGGTGTAAGGCTTAGGTTAGCTTCTTTTACAGCTGTTAGGCTATTTAGATTGGCATT
This sequence comes from Coenobita brevimanus, assembly GCF_032717465.1. Taxonomy (NCBI): domain Eukaryota; kingdom Metazoa; phylum Arthropoda; class Malacostraca; order Decapoda; family Coenobitidae; genus Coenobita; species Coenobita brevimanus. Next base: position 22,619,093 of record NC_136967.1, read on the forward strand.
AAACTTGTTCTGGGGCTCATTTGGTTGGGTTTTGGACTTTGGGGGAAACCCAAGGCTGGTAAATGCTACCCATTACTTTACATGTTAAAAGTATTCCATGATACCCCGCCTAATGATGAGGTTTTACCTAACCAATTACATTGTTAAACCAGGGTATGCCTATATGTGAGTTTGGGGGAGGAGGTGGATGAATCGGCAGAGAGGCGGCCTGCTGTCCTAATGGACCCAGGATTAAATCCCGGCTGGGGCAGGGAACAGTTTGAGGATTTGAATTTCCTAAAAGCAGACTTTCCTGATCTACGAAATGACCTGCCGACATGTCGTAAAAAGACCCCAGCTAATACCAGTACACCAGTCCTGTATGAGACAGCCCTAGCATGTTTTTAATATGGACAGTGGTTGTTAGCGCTGAAGTGGTGACATGTGGAGGTGTAGGAGGACTACTGGGCCTTGGGATAGGTCACTGCCCCCGAGAAATAGGCCCTGAAGCCTTTGTCTAGAGTCGGACATGTAAAAAAAAAAAAATGTGCAAGTATATATTTATATATATATGTATATATATATATATATATATATAGTACTTATTGAATTATTAATTTCATTAATGATTACTTGCAGGAATTCGTTTGTGCCCTGCGAGATGTGAAGGAGGCTGTGGATGACATTTATAGAGATGTGAGTTCTATGAATGCGATGTGTGTAGACATGAAACAGAGACTTCAGGCAACTAAGTCTGAAACTCGACACTTAATTCACCAGACAACATCTTTGCAGAATCAGAGGTAAACCTTAACAGATTTTTTTTTTTCTTTTTTAGCTGTTGCTTTTCAGACTTGTGCTGTTTTTCAATAGCTACCATGCAAGCTGAGTGTTTACAAAATATGGTATAGCTATATTTGGTGATGATTTGCCATTAGTCTGGAGCTAAGATGTTTGAAAGTGTGAAAGAAGAATAAAATTGATGTTTTGTCTATGTCAGTGGATACTGTGTTGATAATTTACTTTTATGTTTTCCAACTCATCCCATTTCTGGGTTTGAAGTAAGGTGATGATGATATGGAGGAGTTTTGCAAGAAATCATCATTGTACCATTGTGTGTTGTGTTCCATTCGTTCTAAAATTAGTATTGTTTCAGCTTGGGGCAGCTTTCCTTTCTTCACGATCTCTAGTTGCCTCTTTACTCAAACCCCTAGCCTTAAGGTCATCTGTCAGGACCTTGTCTTGTGTTTTTGTTGGGTAGTCTCCTGTTCTCTTCCTGCAACATTCATATTCCCACCACTCTTCACACAATTATTGTATTTTCTACCAGTCTCTCCATATATCGGAACCATTTACACCTACCATTACATAGAATCCTTCAGGTAATTTCAATACAAAGCATGCTTCTTAACTGCAGTATATCTGTTGCACAGCTGTCTCCTTGTTCTGTTTGTTGTTTACATACTTTTGTCTGTCCTTCCTCTAGATTTGCCCATATTTATCTTACATTCTGTACAGCATTGCTTCTTTTACTTAAACTGTTTAAAGTTTACCCATCCTGTAAACAGAGGGAGAGCCATGTAATTTTCAAAAGTGGTTGTGGTTGGTGGGGGCACTCACCATCCACTCACTTGATGCAGTGCTGCTCTCAGGTATCTGCCCTTTCCTCTCCTCCATCCTTCTTTCCTTCCATCCCCTTCTGTCTTTCTTTCCTTAATTCTTTCCTCATCCTTCTGCCTACGGGTGACTTTACACTCCTTCTTCTGTCTTTCTTTTCTTCATTCTTTCCTCTTCTTTCTGCCTGTGGGTGACTCTACACTGAGTGACAAGCCAAATGGTTTCCTGTTCACCAGGAAATTATTTACTATGCTGGGTGGTAACCATATAACCAAATTTTGGCACCTGGTGGTCTAGTGGGTAATTATGGCTCTCCAATCGGATTGGGCCGGTGAAGGTTTATATCCAAGGGATGGTTGGGGTTTATTGCTCATGTAATGCCACTCAGGGATGAGTGAGGCTGGTCACTTTCATCTTAAATGTCAGGACCAACTTGCCTAGCCCCGGGCTCCTACTCTTCTCATGGGGCAGCCTAGGATTGGATGATGGATAGATGGATGGATGGCACAAACACTCTAAATGCTTTCCATCTGATGTCTGTATCAGTAATTAGCTGGTGTGGATGAGGAATTTGGAAGAACTTTGAGTGTAAAATGGAGGGAATGTAAGAAAGTGTTCTGGAGAGAGGTAAAGAGAGTAAGACAGGATGATAAAGACGTTAGTCTGGGAGTGAAAGATAAAAATGGTAGATTACTAGTGGAGAAGAGAGAAAAAGTACGCAGATGGAGAGAGCACTTTAAGGACTTCTTGAACATAGAGACTGAAAGTAATGCGAGTATAAGTTGCTGGGGAATGGCTGGGAGAAGGAGGAATGTGAAAAGAGAGGAAGAAATCAGTAGGATGGGAGTTGTGGAAGCAATGAAGAAAGTCAAAATGGGGAAGGCCCCAGGAATTCATGAAGTGTGTGGTGAAATGCTGAAGCAGGGGGGAGAAATAGTAGTAGAATGGATGTGGAAGATGTGCGAATTGGCCTGGGAGGAAGATAAAGGCCTGGAGGATTGGAAGTCAGGTATAATTATTCCCCTGTACAAAGGAAAGAGGAGGATGAAGTGTGAGGCAGTCATAGGGGCATTTGTCTTCTTAGTGTAATAAGAAAAGTATGTGGTAGGGTACTCATTGACAGAGTTAGGGAAATAACAGAGGAATTAGTTGGAAAAGAACAGGGAGGTTTTAGGAATGGAAAAGGTTGTGTAGATCAGATGTTAGTACTTAGGTCTTTAGTGGAAAAGTTTCTAGAGAAGGGAAAGAAGCTGGGAGAAAGCGTACGACAGGGTGCATAGACGAAGATTGTGGAAAGTATTAAGAATACTGTATATGGAGTAAATGGGAAGTTGTTGAATGCTGTGAAGAATATGTATGGGGGTACTAAGGCTGCTGTGCTTGTGGGGAGTGAACTGAGTGAATTTTTCTATTTGAAGGTTAGATTGAAACAGGGCTTTGTCATGTCTCCGTGGTTGTTAATCTGTACATGGCTGGGGTTATAAAAGAGATACAAGGTAGGGTGGTGGATGTTGGAGTGGCCCTAGTGAGAGAGGGGAGTGTGTACTCCCTGTACGTTTGTTTGCAGATGATACTATGTTGTTAAGTGAAGATGACGGTGAGCTGCAAGGCTTGGTGGATGAGTTTGGGAGAGTGTGTAAGAAATGGAATCTAAAGGTGAATGTAGGGAAGAGACACAGAATGCACAGTGAGGTTAGATGAGGGGGAAATGGAGAATGTGAGTGTTTTTAAGCACTGTACTTGGGTAGTGTGATGAGTAAGGATAGAAGTTTAGAGGGTGAAGTGCTTGAAAGGTTACAACAAGGAAGAGGGGTTGCTGGTTCTTTGAAAGCAGTGCTAAGAAATAGGGAAGTGAGCATGGATGTGAAAAAATTACCTTATGACAGTATTGTGATACCAACTCTAATGTATGGAAGTGAAGCTTGGATCTTGTTGGAGGGACACAAGTCGTGAGTGAGAGCAGTGGAAATGAGTTATTTGAGAGGAGCATGTGCAGTTACATGGAGAGATACTAACAAATGAGAATGTGAAGGAACATTGTGATGTGGATGTGGATTGATAGGATGCGCTAGGAGAAACACATTGAGGTGGTTTGGCTATGTGGAGAGGATGGAGAACGAAAGACTGAGGAAGAGAGTGTATGTGAGTGAGGTGGAGGGGGGGAGAGAGAGGGGGAAGTCAAAGATGAGATGGAGGGTTGGAGTGGAGTGGTATATGAGAGAGCAGAGGGTGAGCTGGGAGCATGGCATTGAAATGGCGGGGGACAGGGCAACATGAAGACGATTTGTTTGTGGCCATCTCTTATGGGATTAAGGCATCTGGCAATTGATAGACTATATATATATATATATATATATATATATACACACACAGCATATACAGTACCCTCGCATCCAGTACAGTATTTTTGTCAGACAGTACTACTATACTGGACCAAATCCATACTGGACAAACAACAGACTTTATGGAAAGAAGTAGGCATTTCTGAGGCTGTAGGAGGTCCTACTGACCCCCTGGAGGAGGGCCTTGAGGATCCTGAGGAGGTCTTTCTGCCAGACCAAAAAAAATAAGCCGAAGTGCAGTCATGTGACGGTAATACAGGCGGGTCCAGATCTTACGAGCTAATTGGGAGCAAGGATTTTGCTTATTAGCCGAATTCTTGTTAAACAAAGTGAAGAACTTATGGGGAAAATAGGGTTAGGGAGCAAGGCCTCTGAGCAACCTCCCCCCAAACCACCAAAACTGACTTTCTGATCATTTTAAGCTGATAGGTAGAGCAAAGCTCAGCCACGTGCACACCACTATCGTGCTTTCTAATTATCTCCAATTTCTGGACGACAGAGATGGAAAGCTGAGCACGCTTAGCACTGGGAGCACTAGGGATTGCAGTGGAATGCTTAGAAGACATGGTGATACGGTAATCCTAGGCACAGAAAAAAAGTACGCTTTACGTCCTTGATTGGGCCAGCTTGATTGGAAGAATGTTTATGAAGATAAGGCAAGAAGAAGCTCACAGAGCTAGCGTGCAACTCATTTCGTAGCCGCCGAGATAAACACGGCGGACAGCTGTGGCACGACCCGCGTCTCAATTCTCGTAAATGCGGATTTATACCTGCTCGTTAAACAGATGGTGGTGCAGATTCCCAGACCTCGTATTAGTGAATTCTCGTTAAGTGATTTTTCGTTAACTGGGATTTGCCTGTACTGCAAATTGACTGGCATGAGTCACGAGGAAGGCACACTGGACCGGCGCGGCAGTAGTGGGGAAACGTTCCTCGGTGTTGGCCATCTTCCCACGTGCGCATTGGTACAGTACCTTCGCGTCCAGCACAGTAATATTGTCATGCATGGGTCACGTGTTGGACCAAAAACGTGTTGGACTAACAATAGAGCTTATGGGGAAAAATGAATTATGTCAGCAACCCTCGGAAAAGTCACCCTAAATACCTACCATATACCTATACATATATTGGTACTATTGTAATTATAATAAATGGTACTGCCCCAGTATCCCTGCTTGTCGTAAAAGGCGACTAAAAGGGTTGGCGGAGGGTTAGTGCCCCTCCCCGGAAAACAACTAACTAAAAAAACAAACAAGAAGCCTCGGACAAGGACTGACCAAACGATGACGACCCAGGACCGGACAAAGGACTTGGTAATGGCAACTTGGAATGTAAGAGGAGCGAATGATGAGGTGAAAGAAAGAGAGATTGTCCAGGTGCTTGAGGGTGCGAAAGTGGATGTATGTGGAATAACTGAAACAAAATGGAGAGGAGAAAGTGTGAGAGAATGGGAGTATGGATGGGGTATATGTGCAGGAGTAGATGAGAATGAGAGGGCAAAGGAAGGAGTGTGTATAGTTGTGAGTAAAAGATGGAAGAGGAGCATAAGACAGTATGGATCAGTTGGGTCAAGGATTGTGTGGGTAAAGTTGAAAGTTGGAATACAAATGTGGCCGATTGTGTGTGTGTATGCGCCAACGCAAGATCGTGCTAGAAAGAATGAGAGAAGAGTTTTGGACAAATGTGGAAGTGTGCATGGAAAAGTTTGGAAGGAATGAGAGAGTGTTTTTGATTGGTGATATGAATGGTAAAGTTGGTAATGTGAAGGTGGATGGAATAGTTGGTGAGTGGGGTGTGCCTGCCGAGATAGATGAGAATGGGAGTGCGTTAGTGGACATTTGTGCTGGGAGGGGGTTGGTGATAGCCAATACCCTCTTCAGGCATAAAATGATCCACAGGTATACATGGCGAGTGATGAGAAGGGTGGGTGGTGAACTGAATGAAAGGAAGGCAATGATTGATTATGTGTGTGTGGATGAAAGGATGCGAAGATGTGTAAAGGATGCAAGAGTGTATAGAGGTTGGGGGAGTGGACTTTCTGACCACTACTTGGTGGTGGCCAGACTTAGGATGCAAGTGAGATGGAGGAATAGAAGAAGGGAAAGACGAGAGGAAGGAGTTGTTGCAAGGAGAGTGGAAAGGTTACAAGAGGATGAGAAAAGGCAGAGTATAAGAGAAAGTGGAGGAACGATTGGGCAAATATGAATTGGAGCAGATGGGAGAGCGTGGAAGGTGTGTGTAAGATATTTACAGAAGAAATATGTGCAGCATGTGATGTGGTGTGTGGAAGGAAGAGAAGGCGGAGGGAGGTGCAAAGGAACAGCGTGGTGGACTGAAGAGGTGAAACAGGCTGTGGCACAAAAGAAGAAAGCATACAATGAATGGGTGAGAAATAGGGGCGTGGAAGAAGTTGAGGCGGAAGAGAGAGTTATATGTGGAAAGGAAGAGAGGTGAAAAGATTAGTAAGAGAGTAAGAAGAGAGTGGATGAGGAATTTGGCAGGACTTTGAGTGTAAAGTGGAGGGACTCTAAGAAAATGTTCTGGAGAGAAGTGAAAAGAGCAAGACAAGGTGGAAGTGAAGTTACCAGGGGAGTGAAAGATAAAAATGGTAGATTACTAGTGGAGAAGGGAGAAAAAGTGAACAGATGGAGAGAACACTTTAAGGAATTGTTGAACATAGAGGATGGAAGTAATGCGAGTATAAGTGGCTGGGGAATGGCTGGGAGAAGGAGGGAGGTGAGAAGACAGGAAGAAATCAGTTGGATAGAAGTTGTGGAAGCAATGAAGAAAGTTAAATCGGGGAAAGCCCCAGGAATTGATGGAGTGTGTGGTGAAATGCTGAAGCATGGGGGAGAGATAGTAGTAGAATGGATGTGGAAGATGTGCAGATTGGCCTGGGAGGAAGGTAGAGTCCTGGAGGATTGGAAGTCAGGTATAATTATTCCCGTGTACAAAGGAAAAGGGGAAAAAGAAGTGTGTGGTAATCATAGGGGCATTTGTCTTCTTAGTATAATAGGAAAAGTGTATGGTAGGATACTTATAGATAGAGTTAGAGAAAGAACAGAGAAATTAGCTGGAGAAGAACAGGGAGGCTTTAGGAAGGGAAGAGGTTGTGTAGATCAGATATTCATTCTTAGATCTTTAGTGGAAAAGTTTCTAGAGAAGGGAAAGAAGTTGTATGCGGCTTTCATGGATTTGGAGAAAGCATATGACAAGGTGGATAGACAAGGATTGTGGAAAGTGTTAAGAATATATGGAGTAGATGGGAAGTTGTTGAATGCTGTGAAGAGTATGTACGATGGTGCGAAGGCTGCAGTGCGTGTGGATGGTGAACTAAATGAATTTTTCTCTTTGAAAGTTGGGTTGAAACAGGGATGTGTCATGTCTCCATGGTTGTTCAATCTGTACATGGATGGGGTAATAAAAGAGGTACAAGGTAGGGTAGTGGATGTTGGAGTGGCCCTGGTGAGAGAGGATAGTGTTTGGAAACTCCCTGTACTGTTGTTTGCAGATGATACTGTGTTGTTGAGAGAAGACGAAGGGGAGCTGCAAGGCTTGGTGGATGAGTTTGAGAGAGTGTGTAAGAAACGGAACCTAAAGGTGAATGTAGGGAAGAGTAAAGTGATGGTCTTTGAGAGAGGTGAAGTTAGTGAATGTACAGCGAGGTTAGATGGTGAGGAATTGGAAAATGTGAGTACGTTTAAGTATTTGGGTAGTGTGATGAGTAAGGATGGAGGTTTGGAGGGTGAAGTGCTTGAAAGGGTACAGCAGGGAAGAAAGGTTGCTGGTTCCTTGAAAGCAGTGATAGAAAACAGGGAAGTGAGCATGGAAGTGAAAAAGTTACTACATGACAGTATTGTGATACCAACTCTAACGTACGGAAGTGAAGCTTGGACATTGTTGGAAGGACACAAGTCAAGAGTGAGAGCAGTGGAAATGAGTTATTTAAGAGGAGCCTGTGGAGTCACGTGGAGAGACAGGCTGACGAATGAGGATATAAAGGAGCGTTGTGGTGTGGATGTGGATGTGATAGGAAGCGTTATGAGGAACACACTGAGGTGGTTTGGCCATGTGGAGAGGATGGAGGGTGAAAGACTGACGAAGAGAGTGTATGTGAGTGAGGTGGAGGGGGGAAGAGGGAGGGGGAGGCCGAGGATGAGATGGAAGGATGGGATGGAGAGGTATATGAGAGAGGGGGGTGTGAGTTGGGAGCAGGGCAGTGAAATGGCGGGGGACAGGGCGACTTGGAGGCGATTTGTTTGTGGCCACCCCAAACGGGATTGAGGCGTCTGGCAATAGATAGATAGATAGATAGGTACTGTGCTATGAATGATAACTAACCTTTTAGGAGAGTGTTGGTGGGCTTGCTGGGAATGGAAGGTGGTATCCAAGGCTGTAAGTAGTCCTACTGGGTTCCCGGAGGATGGCTGCTGACGTCACTTGCGGGTAATGGCTGTTGCTCCTTCTCAACCTCCCTCATAAATCCTTCGAAATCACACTCAGAATCACTATCTTTGTTCACAGCCATGGAAGGTCCTGCTTCTGCCTGTCCTAGCACTGTAATCCTCGGCAAAGTGCATGCTTCTCACACTGTTGCCAGAGCCCCGTCTCGTGACTGTGGAAAGTGATCGCTGTTGCTGACTCAGTAGAGAATAAGGAGAAGCAGCTTTGTTTATAAACTGGTACGCACGCCAATGAGAAGAGTTTCAAAACGATTGATATTTATTCTAAAATATTGATATGTATTCAGTGTCAGGCTAAATGTTCAATGCTGTAGTACGATACATTCTCTGTCGAGTCGCCTGGGTTTTGGTCACACTGTTTTGCCCGTATCCTCGGCAGGAATCCATCCAGATGAATTCCAAATGCCTGTGGTATCGTCGGCAATTTTACCACGTCACCGTTCCGATTTACCATCGTATCCTCAGCAAACCTGGTATGAAGTGCTGTGTGATAGCCTTCGGCTGCCAGGATCTTGTCTTAGTTTTTTATTATGATCACGTTGGCTTCATTCATGTCGTAGGCCTTGGCAATGTCAACTTTCCTCTCCCCTTTCTTCTTCCTCTCGATGCTTTCTAGCTTGGTGGCCTGAGGGAGGTGCCGACACTTCTTGGGGTTCTCAGAAGGCATCCTAGGCATTGTGAGCAGGGTAAAATGCAGTAACAAGAGCAGAAAATGCAGCAAGAAAAAAGCACCTTCCAATGCAATTATGCGACTGAGTGGCGCTGTGGCGGGAGAAATTTAAACAAAACATCACGTGACACCAGAAGTGTTTTTAATTGGGCGGCATCACGATCACGTCACGATAGCGGTCGGGGAAGGCTACTTGATCAGAAGTTTTCATTGGATATCATCATCATGGGAATGTCCAGTATGACCGTGTTGGACCGGGGGTGATCGTGCCAGAGTGAACTCTACGGATTTCGCCCACTTCTCGGAGCTCTGTGCGTCTTATGCTAACACACTTGTGTTGCAGTAATTAAATCGTATTAAATAATACTAATTAATTGCTCTCCGTGCTGGACCCGAATCATGCTGGACTAACGCATGTTGGACGCGAGGATACTGTAGTAGTACTGGATGCAGCACGTCATTACTAGAGAAGAACTCTTCTGATTTGGCCCACTTTGCACAGCTGATCTTTACTACCCAAGCAAATTCATACTATCAATCTATCTGTCTATTGCCAGACGCCTCAATCCCGTATGGGGTAGCCACAAACAAATCGCCTCCACGTCGCCCTGTCCCCCACCATTTCACTGCCCTGCTCCCAACTCACACCTCCCTCTCTCATGTATCTCTCCACCCCATCCCTCCTTCTCATCCTCGGCCTCCCCCTCTGTCTCTCCCTTTCCACATCACTCATATACACTCTCCTCGTCAGTCTCTCACCCTCCATCCTCTCCACATGCTACAGTAATAAATTATTTTATTTTTTTGCTGACCATACTGGATGCAAATAGTATTGGACAAATGCATACTGGATGCAAGGGTACTGTATATATATTCATTCTTTCCTCTTTCTTCTGCCTACGGATGACTTTACACTCCCTCTTCTGTCTTTCTTTCCTTCATTCTTTCCTCTTCCTTCTGCCTGTGGGTGACTCTACCCTGAGTGACAAGCCAAATGATTCCCTGTGCACCAGGAAACCATTTACTATGCTGGGTGGTAGCCATATAATTAAATTATGGCATCTGGTGGTTTAGTGGGTAATTAAGGCACTCCAGTCGGATTGAGCCTGTGTAGGTTCATCCAAAGGGGTGGTGGGGTTTATTGCTCACGTAATACCACTCAGGGATGAGTGAGGCTGGTCAGTCTCATCTTAAAGGTCAGAACCAACTTGCCTAGCCCCAGGTTCCTATGCTCCTCTTTGGGGCAACATGGGATTGGATGATGGATGGATAGATGTATATATATATATATATATATATATATATATATATATATATATACACACATACACACACACACACACACACACACACACACACACACACACACAGTAATCCCTCCACTATCCAATGTAATAGAGCCAAAGGCATGTCCAGAAAGTGGTCCCATCCGGAAAGTGGGCCCCAGCCTCCTGGACTTGTACTTATGGACCTTAATCTACCCTGACCCAGAAAAACACCTATACAACTCCCTACTGGACATGCATAGCACCTATTTAAACCTATTTAAGACCCTTTTCACACCTGTAATGGACATAAAGCATGAAATAAATGAAAAGGTGCCAAAGAATGAGGAATTAGAAGTGACTTTACCTCAGCCAGGGTACTTACAGCACGTTTGTGGCCGCCTTCTCTAAGGCTTTGGCAGTGGTGAAAATGCTCTTAAAGCACGTACAGTAATCCAGTGTTGTGCTGCACTTAATTCATTGCACTGTGAGTTATGATTGTTTAACACTGCACATTGTTCTTAACTGCACCATGCCAGTTTTAACTGCCAATTTGCACTCCACAGTTAATCCTTTGCACTCTAAATTCTAATTTCCTAACACTGCACAACACTGTAAATTCCCATGTGGTCTAATGGTATTGCAGTTTATTCACTGTTTATTCACAAAAAATGATCACATGTGGCATCCACTTCGATAAGCATCTACTCGCGATCGAAGTTAGGCAATAACTGTTGGGAGTGTTGATGATGGGGAAATAGAGTTGCCAGATCTCAACGGCCACATTACCAAACTCCTCAGTTTTCATTACCAAATTTAACTCTTCATTACCAAATTCGTAAAGCTAGCATTTATTCTTCACTAATTATATATACAAGTGGAAATACATGTAATCACTCTCCTTATAATTAACAGCATGTTGATTATTTTCATGCTATGTAGGTTAGCAGATTAATCAGAGAGAGCACACAATCCACTATCTCCATCCTTTGTATCCTCATACATGTGAAAAATCTGTTTAGTAATGCTTTATTCTGATTCATTACCAAACAAATTTTTCATTACCAAATTGGCCCACATTTGGTAATGAATTATACCAAATGGCAACCCTGACAGGGGAGGGGGAGGGGGGGGAAGAAGGAAAGGGTGAAGGGGCCTTGGTGTAAGCAGCTGTTTGGCGTTGCGCGTCAATTTCAAATTACAGGTGGGGAAAAATTTGGATTTGGGGGGTATTTTTTTCTTTTTTTTTTTGGCCATTTTTGGGTTCCAAAGGTCCAGCCCCACAATGTCTGGTAAATATGGTGTCCGGAAAGCGGGTGTCCAGATAGTACGGGGATTACTGTATGTACACACACACACATATATATATATACATACAGTAATATCTCCACTATCCACTGTAATAGAGCCAAAGGCATGTCCGTAAAGTGGTCCCGTCCGGAAAGTGAGCACCTGCCTGCTGGACTGGTACTTAAGGACCCTAACCCAGCCTAACTTTGAAAGCCACCTAAATAACTCCCTACCGGACATGCATAACACCTATTTAAACCTATTTAAGACCCTTTTCACACCAGTGATGGACATAAAGCATGAAATAAATGAAAATGAACCAAAGAATGAGGAATTAGAAGTGACTGTACCTCACCCAGGGTACTTACAGCACATCTGTGGCTGCCTTCTTAAGGCTTTGGCAGTGGTGAAAATGCTCTTGAAGCACATACAGTACAGTAATCTAGTGTTGTGCTGCACTTACAGTAATTCTTTGCACTGTGAGTTATAATTGTTTAACCATCCATCCATCCATCCATTGCCAGACGCCACGTATCCCAGACGGGGTGGCCAGTGGCTTAGAGTTTATTGTTTTACAGGGAGGGGCACTAATCCTCCACCAACCCCACTTGACATGTAGGGATCAAAGCTCTCTTAGCTTATGTACGTTTCTGCAAAATGAAAAAAAATTGTTTAACACTGCGCATTATTAATTGCACCATGCCATTTCAGCTGCCAGTTTGCACTCCACAGTTAATCCTTTGCACCCTCAATTCTAATTTGTTACACTGCACAACACTGTAACTTCCCGTTTGGCCTGCTGGTGAGGTATTGCAGTTTATTCACTGTTTATTCACAAAAAACGAGCACGTGTGGCATCCACTGTGATAAGCATCCACTCGCGATGGAAGTTAAGCAGTAACTGTTGGAGTGTTGGTGATGGAGAAACAGAGTTGCCAGATCGCAACAGCCACTTTACCAGACTCCTCAATTTTCATTGCCAAATTTAACTTTTCAATACCAAATTCGTAAAGCTAGCATTTATTCTTCACTAATTATATATACAAGTGGAAATACATGTACTCACTATCCTTATAATTAACAGCATGTTGATTATTTTCACACTATGTAGGCTATCAAATTAATTAGAGAGAGCAGACAATCCACCATCTCCATCCTGTGTATCCTCATACATGTGAAAATTCTGTTTGGTAATGCATTATTCTGATTGATTACCAAACAAATTTGTCATTACCAAATTGGCCCACATTTGGTAATGAAAAATACCAAATGGCAACCCTGACAGGGGAGGGGGGAGGGAGAAGGAAGGAAGGGGTGAATGGGCCACGGTGTAAATAGCTGTTCAGTGCCGTGTGGCAATTTCAAATTACGGGTGGGAAAAAATTCGGATTTTGGGGGGATTTTTTCCTTTTTTTGGCCTTTTTTGGGTTCCGAAGGTCCAGGCCCACAATGTCCAGTAATTTGGGTGTCCAGAAAGTGGGCGTCCGGATAGTAAGGGGATTACTGTATCTATCTATCTATCTATAACTATATCTATATCTATATCTATCTATCTATCTATCTATCTATCTATATATATATATGTATATATACGTATATAAATAAAGATTCCATATGTTTCCATTATAAAGGGCTAACCTAGATTGGACATTTTCCAAATTGCCCTTTTCACCCCAGATCCCACCAAACCCTCCACAAAATCACCCTGCTGACATTCACTCTGGTACTCACACATGGGAACTTACGAGAAATACTTAAAAAAGTTTCATAGACATTACAGTAACCTTCCCCCCCAAAAAAAAAAATATATAAAAAAAAAATAACAAGAGTTACATTGCAATTCCCTGGCTAGTTCTTGAAATTTACTAGTTCTTGTTGCCTTCCTGAAAATGACATTTTCCGGTAATTGTGTAGCCTGTGAATCACTGATACCATAATGCATTACCCATGTCTAAACGTTCTTGGCAAATCTGTTAACCAGTTGTTTTTAGCTGTTCAGCTGTGACAACTTTTGTTTGATTCATCAGCATAGTGATGGAAGGGACTGTCTTAAGTGTTTAACTAAACCCAACCTAACCTGGTTTAACAAAACCTAATAATTTAACCAAACTTAACCTAACCTACAGTTGGAAAACTGGGAAACGAAATCCATCTTTGAGAACGTAGAGTAAGTTTCTTCCTTTGCGCCAGAAACAGACAATCGTAGGTATGGCTTAACTGTGTAACCCCACAACAGCTGTTTGTTTGCTTATTTCTGAAGGCTCCAACATGCTTGCATGTGTTGGCCTTGGTCACCTAATGGCAGCTGTCCATGCTGCTTGATATCTGGCAGCTTCTGTATTCAATCCCTTATCCAATAGGTCACGGTCAGTGACCTCGTCCCAGGTCTTTTTCGGTCTACCTCTTGCAACCTTACCCCTAACATTAACACTTCCCACTTTCTCATCATCCCCCATTCTCTCCATATGCCCAAACCCTCTCAATCTGGCTCTCATCATCACTACACCAATACACTCCAGTCCCATCCTACCTCTCAACTCATCCATCAGAAACCTAGCCTCCCCAGACCTCACACTCAGGTTTGCACTGCACATCCACCTAATCATCGTCATTTCTGTATGGTTGAGCCTGCGAATATCCTCTTCCTTTACTGTCCAAGTCACACTACCATACAGTATTACACTCCTAACACTTGTTGCATTAAAAGATCTCTTAGCATGAAGGGAGAGCCCTCTCAATGTCAGGAGAGGCAAAAACTCCCTGAACTTCTTCTAGCCACTTCTCACTCAAGCCACAGAGCTTACTTCAGTCCCACCTCCAGCACATAACATGTCTCTCAAATAACAGAACTCTTCCACATACTCAGGAGACTCACTGGCAAGTTCAGTCCTATCACGCCTGCCCTCCCTGACACACTGCACACATGAAATCAGCATTATCTCACAGTCCACCTCTAATAACACTACATCTCTTGTGCATCCACTTCTCAGAGAGACTGCGCTAGATGGAATTTCTTCCCATGCACATGATAAATCGCACATGGCCGCTCTCACTCCTCTGACAGTACCACAACCAGCCCTAGATACCATTACTTTTGTTTTGTCTACATTTACTCTTAAGCCCTTGTGCTCCATACCATCTCTCTTCCAAAACCTTTCCTCCACCTCCCTTTCATTCTCTGCAATCAACACCAAATTATCAGCATACAAAATCTCCCATGGGAGCCCATTTCTGAAGTCACGTGAGAGGGCTTCAAGTACCATGATAAACAACATGGGGTTCAAAACTGACCCTTGGTGCACACCAACATTCACAGAAAACTTATCACCCAAATCTCCATTCACCCTTACCTTGGTGCGAACACAAACTTACACGACTATAGCCTCCCTAACCAGCCACTCCACAATCTCAAGCTTTCTCATTGCCCACTTCACCACCTTTCTAGGGACTCTGTCAAAGGCCTTTTCCATATCAATAAAGACAAAGTACAGTTCCCTTTTCATTCCTATATATTTTTCCTGAAGCTTTCAAACTGTGAATATATCATCAATGATCCCTTTGTCTGGCATAAATCCAAACTGCATCTCATCAGTACGCACTCTTTCTCTTAATCATACGTTCTAGAACTCTCTCCATTACCTTCATTATCTGGTCTAAATGCTTTAGGCCTCTATAATTTCTTTTCATGGTATCACTCTTCCCTTTGTACACATTTACAGTTAGACTCTTCAGCCAGCCATCTGAGACAACACACTCATAAATAATTGTATTTATCAGGTCGGTG
Source organism: Coenobita brevimanus (assembly GCF_032717465.1). Taxonomy (NCBI): domain Eukaryota; kingdom Metazoa; phylum Arthropoda; class Malacostraca; order Decapoda; family Coenobitidae; genus Coenobita; species Coenobita brevimanus. The sequence continues at coordinate 22,634,503 of NC_136967.1, forward strand.
ACTAACCTCACCCCTATATCTCCTGAGGCTTTCAACATTTCATAAGTCGACCCACATGCACCCACTGCCTTCCCCACCTGCATCCTGCCTATTGCCCCACTTACAGCAGCAGCATCAATCAAAGGCAAAGGGCCAAACATTGGATCTGCTGGCTCCAAACTTTCCCTGTCCCAGTCATACTCCTCATTCAACAACCGGCTGTAATGTGCTCTCCATGCGTCTTTAATATCCCCACTGTTCACCATTACCCTTCCTTCATCATTCTTCACCACTGCTCACCTATGATATCCCTATTCTCCCTCTTCATCTGATTACCACCTTAAATATAATATTCTTCCTTTCCACATGATTTAGGTTATCAAGTAAAAGTCTCTGTGACTCAAACTTCGCTCAGGCTCAGAAATTTGTTTGCTTCCCTGGCCTGCACAGGAATAATTTTTTAACCTCTAAAAAGCGGCCATGTACAGCCGACCCCCCCCCCCCCCCCGTGTGGCGGGGTTGGATCGCGGTCTGAGTACCTGTAGGAAAATATTAGCCAAAAATCAGAGATTAACCCTAGAACATTATAATTGGTATGGCAGATAGTACTTACATTCAGCTTTCTCCAGAGACAGGTGTTGAGCCTTCGTGGACTACCCAAGGACTGGTGGAGACTTGCAAAGTTGGGTAACAAAATCTTCACTTTCACACCTCCAGCAACCCGGTTTCCCCTCTACCACAGCCTCATTCTGTCACAGTAAACTTTATACTACAACGTACAGGTAGTTTGGAATCCGTATTTGGACAATAAGCACTGAAAATAAGGCTAAAATCAACGGAGCATATGGCCGACATGCAGCGCGACTGCGATCTTCCCGTCACTCAATAAACATTTCCATTTTCACAGCTAAAAACACGTATACTACATTATTTTCAATCATAGTACTTCCCAAAAGACCACCGCAGCACGCTTTTATTCTGCCTTACGCCCGTCACTTTATTCTCGTTCCAGACATCCACACCATTTCTTCAGAATCTTGAGTCTATATGCGTCTCTTAAATTCTTCAGTATGATTACAGAATTGTTTTACTGTGCAGTACTCATGTGCCAATGTGCTCTTAAGCTTTAATTGTATCCATTAAGTTCATTTGTTTGATTCATCTCTTACTAGCTATATTATATCATGCAGTGCCTTTCTAAATAACAGATATTTTAGTAGGTAGTGGTACCTGTAATTTCATTTATTATTCATTTATTGTTGTTAACCCCTCGGCTGCGTATAGCATTCTGGAAGTACCAGTTGGTAGACGGCATCGTACATTCTGGAAGAACCACGTGAAATATTGTAAACTTTTTGGTCATTTTTCACGCCTACTGCATGCATATGCTTGATGAGTGGGTCCCGAATGCCCAGTGTGGAGTGTAAACTTTGTCTGACTAAAATGTTATCATGTTTGGTTAGCTATAAGTGGGTCAAAACACATGATGAAAGCACAATTCTCTTTAACTGGTTTTCCTGCACCCTGGACATGGGAAATGTTTAGGGTTGCCACAGCCTAGGGGCTAAGCAGTTTGGGAGTACAGTAATCCCCGTACTATCCGGATGCCCACTTTCCGGACACCCCACTTACCAGACATTGTGGGCGTGGACCTTCAGAACCCAAAACTGGCCAAAAAAAAAAAAAGAAAAAAATCCCCCCCAAATCCTAATTTTCTCCCATCCGTAATTTGAAATTGCTGCGTGGCACCGAACAGCTGTTTACATCACGGCCCCTTCACCCCTCCCTTCGTCCCCCCTCCCCTGTCAGGGGTGCCATTTGGTATTTTTCATTACCAAATGTGGGCCAATTTGGTCATGAAAAATTCATTTGGTAATGAATCAGAACAATGCATTATCAAACAGATTTTTCACATGTATGAGGATACACAGGATGGAGATGGTGGATTGTTTGCTCTCTCTGATTGATCTGCTAGCCTACATAGTGTGAAAATAATCAACATGCTGTTAATTATAAGGAGAGTGATTACATGTATTTCCACTGCTATATATAATTAGTGAAGCATAAAATGCAAGCTTTACAAATTTGGTAATGAAAAGCTAAATTTGGTAATGAAAATTGAGGAGTTTGGTAATGTGGGCGTTGCGATCTGGCAACTCTGTTTCCCCTTCATCAACAGTCACTGCCTAACTCCGATCGAGAGTAGATGCTTATCGCAACGGGTGCCACACGTACTCGTTTTTTGTGAATAAACTGCAATACCTCGCCACTAGACCACACAGGAATTTACAGTGTTGTGCAGTGTTAAGAAATTAGAATTTAGAGTGCAAAGGATTAACTGTGGAGTACAAATTGGCGGTTGAAACTGGTGTTGTGCAGTTAAGAACAATGTGCAGTGTTAAACCATTGTAATTCACAGTGCAAAGAATTAAGTGCAGCACAAAACTGGATTACTGTACATGCTTGAAGAGCATTTTCACCACTGCCAAGTCTTAGAGAAGGCAGCCACAGACTTGCTGTAAGTACCCTGGCTGAGGTACAGTCACTTCTAATTCCTCAATCTTTGGTTCCTTTTCATTTACTTCATGCTTTATGTCCATTATTGGTGTGAAAAGGGTCTTAAATTGGTTTAAATAGGTCCTATGCATGTCCAGTAGGGAGTTGTATAGGAGTTTTTCTAAGTCAGGCTAGGTTAGGGTCCATAAGTACAAGTCCAGGAGGCTGGGGCCCACTTTCCGGACGAGACCACTTTCTGGACATGCCTTTGGATCTATTATATCAGATAGGAGAGGGATTACTGTATTTTTCTCTTAGTTGTGTAAGAAAAAGGTTTGCACCTGTATTGTAATGCAGTTTAATCATACTAGTCTCTGTTCATCATATATACAGTACATCAATAAGAGTATACCCCCATAAAAAGGGTTTGCTTGCAATACTAGATTCGAAGATTTACCACATACCACTGAGTATATCAATTCTTTGTGTCCCATTCCAAGCAACAAGTTACGTATGCAAGAAGATGTTGCTGAAGCTTTTGTGAAGACATTCCAGCTTACATCTGAGGAAGTAACCATCATCAAGGGCTCTACAAGAGAGGCACCCATTACGCAGGAGTTCTTTTCTGTGTTGGAGAAAACCATGAAAATAAGAAACAATACAAAATACCTGCTTCAAGTGAGTAATGAAATATATAGTACAGTGCATTACAAGGAGGTGTTTAGCTTTTTATATAAAATGTACTTTATTATGTTTCACAATAGCATGATTTGAGATGAGGAAATCTGTTATTCAGTGTTGTATTGTAAAACATAGTTTTCCCTTGTGAAAAAAGTAAAGATAAGCAAAGTGATTGCAAAAATGAACTATATAATGAGTCTGCTGAGCTTTGTAGATAAGATTACATTATATGGAAGAATATATACTGATCAGTTACCGGTAACATTACCGATGTGTAGTGAACAATATTTTAGAGTGATAGGAAATGTTTGAAGCAGATATTTTCAGGTTGTGATGATGGGACGATTTGAATACAAGATTAACTTCAGCATTTATGGGTCTGACACATTACATTAGACTAATGGAGTATTATAGAAGCTTTTACAAATGTACGACAAGCAAGAAAAAGTATTGATTACCATGATTGTTGAGGTGGTTATGGTGATGTATAGTGTACATACACATGTTGAAAATAGTGTTAGAGTCATTGGAATTTACAGCAAAGAGTTTGAAGATATCATTAGTTACATCAGAAGGTGAATGGTAGGTGTCCCCACTTTCTCTAATATTGTCTTTTAAAGTATGAGGATTATGGTAAATACCATTAAATGAATGCTTAACAAGGCTTAGGAATACAAACTATGGAAGTTCATTATTGCATACCTTTGTAGACAGTAATGAACTACCGGTATAAAAAAGATAATTGTTGTGAATGTTCATCATTTGCAGTTGCCCATTTAAATATGGTTCTGTCTTTCTTGGTCAGACTGGCCACCAAAAAACTGCATTGGAGGTGATGGAGCAAATGAATGTGTGTCGTGAGACAGGGCTGGAGCGACTCTACCGTTGGTGCCAAGGCCAGTGCCGTGCCCCAGATCCCTCTCCACTTCTTGCAGATGCTCTCGCAGCACTACAGGAGCGACCTGTGCTCTTTAAGTCAGTCCTGCTCTGTATTTTTTATTACATGGAACTTTTCACTTCATCCAGGATTGCTCTGCTTGGTTAGAGCATACTGTAGTTGAATGATGGGAAAAATTCTGTATAAAGGTACAGATACTGTATTTGAAATCCAAAACTGACATATCATTCACAGTGCCAGTGTCAGCACTACTGTTTATATCTGTCATCATGGACCTACATAATCTTGTGGCATTTGTCAGTCCACGTATTTAGCTATCCCAAGCCTATTCTCTTTAACACGTATTGTCAATAAATGGTGTATAAGCCATGATAAGTGCCACTCTCACCGTCCTTAGGCTTGATATACTGTACATGTCCCTGTAGTTGATAGTTTTTAAATTTCTTTCCTCCCTACCATAATTGTTTTATCAGCAAAACTCTTCAGTGTTTACTCCATCCACTTGTGCCCATGGTGAACCTTACATGTCACACCTTCACTTTCACCCACTGCTGTCCTCATAGATAGTTTCAGTTGCAGTATGTCTTACTAATCATCTATCTTTCTAAACTATACATAGCACAGTACAGGATGTACTGTACTTTAGTAGTACAAGTTGTCATACCTAAGTGTATTGTGTGTGTGTGTGTGTATATATATATATATATATATATATATATATATATTTGTAGTAGGTGAGGGCACTCACCATCCACTCACTCGATGTAGTGCTGCTCTCGGGTGTCTGCGCTTTCCTCTCCTCCATCCTTCTTTACTTCCATCCTCTTCTGTCTTTCCTTCATGTTTTCCTCATCCATCTGCCTTCGGGTGACTTTACACTCCCTCTTCTGTTTTTCTTTCCTTCATTCTTTCCTCCTCCTCCTGCTTGTGGGTGACTCTACACTGAGTGCCAAGCCAAATGATTTTCTGTACACCAGGAAACCATTTACTATGCTGGATGGTAACCATATAGCCAAATTTTGGTGCCTGGTGGTTTAGTGGGTAATTATTGCGCTCCAATCGGATTGAGCCAGTGAAAATTTATATCCAAGGGGTGGTTGGGGTATATTGCTCATGTAACACCACTCAGGGATGAGTGAGGCTGGTCACTCTCATCTTAAATGTCAGAACCAACTTGCCTAGCCCTGGACTGGTACGCTCCTCATGGGGCAACGTAGGATTGGATGATGAATGAAATATATATATATATATATATATATATATATATATATATATATATATATATACATATATCATCATCATCATCAGCCATTTGAGTATCCACTGCAGGACCGGTCTATCCCAACTGAAGTCGGGACGATACAGCCAACGTATCTCTACCAAGTGGCTTAGGCTGTCTAGTAGAGATTGTATGTAGGGTGAGAAGTGCTGGTAAGTGTAATTGTAGTGTTGGAGTGGCTTTGGATGTGTGTGTAGTCTGTGAACCAAGTGTAATCGGCCCTTGCAAGCCGACTGGGTGCAAGCATACTTTATAGTAAGCGACACTGGTTCAACCACAGCACCCATTGTGTCCGCCAATGCAGTACGTGGCCAGGTGAACACTCCCAAAGTTTATTACCCTGCCAGGGCGCGAACCCTGGCTCACCTGTGTACGAAACGCACACTGTACCACTGTACCACAGAGGCTTCATATATATATATATATATATATATATATATATATATATATATATATAAATATATATATTTATATATACTGTATATATATATATATATATATATATATATATATATATACAGTATATATATATATATATATATATATATATATATATATATATATATATATATACAGTATATATATATTATATATATATATATATATATAAATATATATATACATATATATATATATATATATATATATATATCTATTGCCAGACGCCACAATCCCGTTTGGGGTGGCCACAAACAAATCGCCTCCAAGTCGCCCTGTCCCCCACCAGGTCACTGCCCTGCTCCCAACTCACACCCCCTCTCTCATATACCTCTCCACCCCATCTCTCCATCTCATCCTTGGCCTCCCCCTCCCTCTTTCTCCCTCCACCTCACTCACA